>NW_019727094.1:69881-84455 GCF_002891405.2 Cryptotermes secundus
TCCCTGTAAATTGAGGTACTTGTCCCATCGTTTCACAAGCCCCTGAAAACCAGCAGTATAAAATGCTTTGGGCTGCTGTCGGAACCAGGCGGTGACTTCCCTTTCTACAGCTTCATCGTCGGGAAAATGTTCAGTCGAGAGATGATGTTTAAGAGGACTGAACAAATGAAAGCCGCTTGGAGCAAGACTCATCACCTGTGACAACTCGGGCTAGAATATCGTGTCCTTCATCGTGGTAGCGATTGAGTTGCCGTAATGCCAGACCCATTATTTGCATTTTGTGTTGTGGGGTCAGCATGCATGGCACCCATCGTGCACAGACTTTGTGAAGACCTAACCTGTCATGAGACTACCATGTGTTCGGCCCTCTTAAACATCATCTCTCGGCTGAACATTTTCCCGACGATGAAGCTGTAGAAAGGGAAGTCACCGCCTGTTTCCGACAGCAGCCCAAAGAATTTAATGCTGCTGGTTTTCAGGGGCTTGTGAAATTATGGGACAAGTGCTTCATGCTACAGGGAAATTATGTTGAGAAATAAAATCATTTTTCAAATCAGTACTCTTATTTGTTTAAGTTCTATATCCATTTCTAACTTATTTATTGACTTACTTAAACAGGGCCAATATATGTGTAAGAAAGTACTTGAACCGTAATTTGCGTTTTTAATAATATTTCTTCGTGAATAGTGCTGAAAATTTGGGAGTGATGCTAGGCTTTGCAAAACAAACACAGACGTAATCTTCCCCGTTTAATTCTGTCTCTGAAGGGCTGTGATACATTTTCTTCATGAACATAACAGTAAAATGATCAGGACACGCTTAGACTCAAATATGAGAAGCCGTTTGAAGATTGAAATTGATCTAAATAAGATTTAAAAATTCAGTTCATACTTAAAAAGAGTACATTCCGATACAGAGATAAACTGATTAATGCTGTTTAATGCTGCTTTGTTTTTAGAGTTATTTGAAACGCATAAGCACACTCTGTGTTCAATAGTAAGATAATTCTTAATATTACCGCATGCGGCAGATCGAACAACTAATGTGTTTTGTGGTTTAAAGAGTTATTCGGTCCCGTTTGGGTAACGTAACTCTTTGTCATTAGTTCCTCCATCAATTCATTAGATCTATGCTTTACCACGCGCCAGCCGCCACAGTTCTCCATTTTTGTTTTTGGCTCAGAACTAAGGACGGATTAAGGTTTCTTTCCTTTCAAATCATAATCTGAAGAGAGCGTTTTGCCTCGCCAAGAGAGGAATTTTAATATGACTATGGTTAGAAATCATATGGAGTTAGAAGCACCTTAGTCTTATGAACACGTATACACTTCGTCTGTCCGACGGCCCAAGTGGTGGCTCAGTTCCATTTGGGACTAAATTTACATGTTCTATACAAAATATATTATACAATAAAACATATATTTTTTTTATTTGCACGCATATATACGGATGAATTCATACACACATATACAAACACATACCCTGANTATACAATAAAACACATATATATATTTTTTTTATTTGCACGCATATATACGGATGAATTCATACACACATATACAAACACATACCCTGAGGAGGCAGCATATATCTCCGAAACGTCGGCAAATACTGCTTACTACACACACACACAGTAACGACTTGAGTGCTGAGTCAACATCAACAATGAACTACCATGACAGCCTAAAATCAGTAATATATGCATACATACAAAATACAGAGCTGCACGTGTGTATGTGCGCTTATGTGCATACAGACAGCGGAAATTACAATTGATTTGTAGTTGATAGTAATCATTTGTTTTGGGGCATGACGCAAAATTTCGTATTCACAGAGATCAGAGACCGCTTAGTGGAGCTCAACCGAAACAATATGTTATGTACTCATTTATGATTGGCTAGCTGGAGTCGAGCGAAATTAAACAACGAATAGTTAGCACATACTGTAAGGACAGAACTCAGAAGTACAGTCGTGGTAAGGACATGCAGGAGAACGGAGCAAAGGACCAAAGTTATATAACATGAGATTAATTCCATACGAAGTACGAGAACAGAGAACCGATGAAAATGACAAAGCAGTACTAATCATTAAATGGCTCGCGGATAAAAAATTTGCATGTAACTCAGTTTAATCAGCGAAATTCCCAACCATGTTGTTGCTACTGAATAAAACAAAGACTTTAATAATGAATAAGGGTCTCGTATGGTTAATCTTTGATTTAATAGGATGGTTCTCTCTCCATTAGCTCCCAGACAGTAAGCACACTTTTATTCTATGTAATGTTTAAGAATTACCTGATAGAAGCAAAATAGAAGCTCTCACATATACTCACGCTATTTTCACTGAATTTATTAACAAATATTTTTACACTTCCAAGAAAGAAATTATTCTAAAGAAAACTTAAATATTTGGTTATTACTTCACAAGAAAAATACTGCATCTCAGTTATAAAAACAAAGAAGTTGTGTTTAATGAAATAATCGCTGTTTATTCCAAGAATCATGCGAAATGCATAAACACACTTTGGACAAAACGTGGCCTTACTAATTTTAAAGAAGATGGGACATACAGTAACCACTGTACTGTAAATAATGAAAACGTGTTTTTAGGCACACATGAATATGTCAATATTTATGTTTGTAACTTCAATTTCGTATCATTTACATGTACGTCATTACAAGTAACTGCATGTATATACATTTCTCATTAGAAGACTAATTTCCAAGCTCCACGAACGAAGTAGTCTACGTAATTCATGAAAAGAATAAACTTATATACGATGGCTTGTACAGGGCGTTTAACCATCGAGGAAAATTGGGAGCAGCGCACAGCAGACACAACATTTCTCACAGATTGCTGCTGTAACTACAGATAGCAGAATGAGTCATTGGCTCTGATAAACGCGCGCCGTCAAGTGGTCTGTTCTCGTCATTGCAGTAAGTCGTTTTAATAGTACGTCTTCGTTAGAGGTGTCGTTATGTGGTCAACATTATATTGAAATGAAATTCACTATTGAACAGCGTGTGTTTATTGTCGAAACGTTTACAAAGAAAAACTTAAAGAAAATGTATCCGTAAGTTTCGACGTAAATATCCTGACTTGCCAGTTACCACAAAGTCGTGTGTATCCAAGCTTGTGAAAAGTGGCGTGTTATTTCATTCAGCAGAGCTTCAGTGCTGCGAGGATTATTCTTGTAGAATTTTTCCTTCAGGTTTCCCCCAAGATAAATATCGTAAAAACTGAGATCTTGGAGGCCACAGTCCCCTGCTGATTATTCTGTCATCAAACACTTCCTGTATTGCGACCATGGTGCATTAGGTGTATGTGCTGTAGCGTTGTCTTGCTGAAAATACCCATATTGTCTTTCTTCAGCAGACAGCTGACTGAAGAACGGGTTCAGTATATCATTAACCTAGCGGTCAGAATTCACGGTTTCGTGGAAAAATAAGGGGCCCGTGATTCGCCGTGGACTTACAGCACATCGCACTCCCACCTTTTCACTATGTAATGGCACTTACTGTATAGCGTGAGGATTTTCATTGCTCCATATTCTTACATCTTGTGCATTGACATGACCACTAACGTGAAACCACGCCTCATCAATCATGAACAGAAGCTATGGATCCACGATTCCATTGTACACATTTTGCAGTAGCCATTTACAGAAACGAATTCTTGGTGCATAATCTGGTTGTTTCAGCTCATGCACAATTGTTATTTGATTAATTTTGTGGCTGTGAGAGCAGAACCTAGCGAAACACCGGTTTCCTGTGCTAAATGTCTTAAAGATTTTAGAGGACTGATCTGTAGTCGTGCCTCAATATCCTGAACCTTTTCTTCAGTCAGCACAATCCTCTTCGATTGCTTCTTTATGTCACATACTGAACCTATGGTCTGCCATTTTTCGCAAGCTTGGATACTCATGACTTTGTGGGAACTGGCAATTCAGGATATTTACGATGAAACTTACGGATACATTTTCTGTAAGGTTTTTCCTTGCAAAAGTTTCGGCAATGAACACGCGCTGCTCAATAATGAACTTCATTTCAGTATAAATGTCGACTGCCTATCGACATCTCTAACAAAGACTGACTATTAATGCGACTTGCTGCAGTGACAAAATCAGACCTCCTGACGGCTCGCGTTTATCAGTGCTTATGACTCATTCTGCTATCGGTAGTTACCGCAGCGCTCTGGGAGAAATGTTCTTTCCGCTGTGCGTTGTTTCTGGGTTTCCTCGGCCGTTGAACGCATTGTATTTCTTACTATGTTTCCATATGCATAATCATATTTACACCCTATGTCCTTGTGTTGTCTTTCAGAAATCAAAGTAGCAACGCAAATTCCTGTTGAATCAACTGAGAATCAAGTAGCTACAGTATCAGGTAACAATATCCATAGGTATTGGAAATATTTCAGTTATGAGTTTCTATATCTGTTAATGAATGTTAACATTTTGTTTACATTAAAGAAGATAAGCGGAGTTTTTATTTATGAATCTCGAAATTATATAATGATCAGCAAATATTAAAGTCTGCTCGTTCAGTTCCCTTCCTAGGAAGTTTACAAGTAAACAAAATGTTAAATAAATCATTCCAGATAAAATAAAACATAGTACAGAACTCATGAGACGATTGATGCAAATGTGACATAATTCCTGTGTACATATATCTCAGTCACTCAAAATCCCAACAATCAGGAACAAATAGAATTCAAACGCGTTGCTTAACATTCAGAAGTTGAATCGTATGCTTATAGCAGTATTCACTGTAAAATTCTTACTCAAATATGTAGGTAAGTCAATAAGGTAGTTGCAAATGGATATATACGTAGAACTTACACGAATAAGAGTACTTATTGATTTGAAAAATGCTGTCGGAACCAGGCGGTGACTGGGAACACGAAGGCATACAGCTCACCTCATTCCAGCCTCAAGGACAAACCGTAAATGCCGACTCCTACTGTAACATCCTCAGGAAACTTCATAAGGCCATTCAACAGAAGCGACCAGGACTCCTCACCAAAGGCGTGTTGCTCTTGCATGACAACGCGCGTCCCCATACTGCCAACAAGACAAATGAGACACTGCGAAATTTCAAGTGGTGTTGCTCTTGCATGACAACGCGCGTCCCCATACTGCCAACAAGGCAAATGAGACACTGCGAAATTTCAAGTGGGAAGTCCTCGAGTATCCTCCGTATAGCCCCGACCTTGCTCCAAGCGACTTCCATTTGTTCGGCCCTCTTAAGCACCATCTTTCGGCTGAACATTTGCCCGACGATGAAGCTGTAGATAGGGAAGTCACCGCCTGGTTCCTGAAGCAGCCCAAAGAATTTTATGCTGCTGGTTTTCAGGGGCTTGTGAAATGATGGAACAAGTGCTTCAATGTGCAGGGAGATTATGTTGAGTAATAAAAGCATTTTTCAAATAAGTACTCTTATTTGTTTAAGTTCAATATCCATTTGTAACTTATTTATTGAGTTACCTCGTAGTATATNATACAAGAGAGAACTTGCAAATCTTCAGCCCGCAAAATACCTCAGGTTTTTGTGTCAGGTTACAGCTGCACATCTAAGTACTATTAGCAGTAAATTTCTTGTCCATTTGTCAGTTTTACTGTTTAATAAAACGATAGAGAACATCATTATTGACGTCATTACGGCATTATTATAGAATAAAATATTACTCACAATGACAAATTCCTTCAGACTTTTAACTTTATTTTGTAAATATTTATACTGAGTTCAGATTAAAAAGCGATTGTAGCATTTATACATGTTAACAAGAATGCTGAAAGCAAGGCATTCTTAAATGGTATGTATGAGGTTTTTGTCAATTATAAAGTGTACTGTAACAATAGGTAGCCAGACACGTGGATAATATGTGTTAATGAGCTGTTCACGTAGAGTAATACCACTCACCCTGAAACTTCGTTGCGTCGTCGGGAGATGAGCCCAATTTCTGTGAGTCTGTGCGGCTCCCTGCTTCAGACACTTGGTGGGGGAGCAACTTATGCAAGAGGATTCTCTTTTGCTGTTTTCATTAATTCAGTTTCGTATAGTTCCAGCACTCGAGGTAACTGGCACTGGGGGACTGAACGACATGGCCAATGATATTTCTCTTACAACGATCGGTGAGTACCTAGCACAACCTGTATTGAGCAATTTACATTCTGATATTAATCGAAGCTTCTTTTGGCAACAGCGACAGTGAGCTCTGAACATTCGTTGCTGTCACTTTCAATGGCAAGTTACATATACACGTACATATAGGACAAATGTGTTCACCTTTGTGCGGCCTCTTCAGACTTAACCGACATATATTGGGTAACTTATAGAAATACAGAAAGGAGAAAAATTCTGAATGTCTTTTAGTTGACACGTATCTGTGGTGTAGCTCTAAGATTTCGTGATATCAGTTTGTTGCCTTGACTCAAACGTTCCTCATATAAATTTCCAATGTCTGAAGCTCACTTCAGTCTACAGTAATTTGGGGGACGGTTTGCCTCCATCAAAAAGCAAGTATAATAAACGTTGTCGACATAATCTCAAACCCAGACAACGTACAAATTTCAGAAGAAATCGTATCTTTTTAAATCTGAGGATAATCAAAGCTCTTTTTTTAATTACATTTCACAACAATACAATAAAATACTATTTTAAAACGGAAGGAATTCCTGCTTACGTCGTCCTAGATGAAGTAACGTGATTAGTACAGGGTGTGCTAATTGAAAGGAATAACTATTTCATGTTCCTGTTCTGTATTGTAACCTAACAGACGTCTTATAAAAGGCTATCAACTCCGTCCAGTGTGACTGTTAATGCCTTTTCTTTCTATCTCTCATTCTGAATCTTTCATCCTTGACATGTTTAGGTCTGAGAGACCATCAGCGCGGCCCGAACAACAGGATGACACTAAAGGGTTCTATTAATCAAACAACGGAACCACGACGTGGCAGACACTCAGCTTCCTTCAAAGAGAGGCAGTACAAAGGATATGAACCAAATTGGTTCTAAATTTTAACAAAGATTTTTATACCACAACTGTAAATAAACTAATTATAATACTTCATAAATATTTTAATATATTCATGCACATCGCTGTAGCAGTTATAGCATCAGATTTTATATTCATGGCAATGTAAGATATTGCAGGAAGGCAAATCGGAAAGTCTTTGCCCCTATTTTTTTTTTGAGCCACAATAATATACATATAGGGAAATCAAAATACAGGCAGTGTTCTAGGTACCTTTGACTATTTTCCCACATGGTCACTACCCCGGTTCAGGCATTTGTCCCATCGCACCACTAGTTTGGAGATGTCGCTTTTGTAGAATTAGGGCGGTTGGGCGCGGCAGCACCGCCGGACAGCGGTTTTCGCGTCGTCATCGGAATAGAACCTCTGGCCTGCCCGGAACTTCTTCGGAGGACCGAACACGTGGTAATCACTGGAGACGAGGTCTGGACTATCGAGTGCATGCTCCATAATCTCCCATCCGAATGACTGCAGTCGGGCGGCGGTCCTGTTTGCCACATGAGGCCTGGCGTCATGGAGGAGAACCACATCATCCACGAGATCCCCGGGCGCGACTGCAGTCATTCGGATGGGAGATTATGGAGCATGCAACCCATAGTCCAGACCTCGCCCCCAGTGATTACCACATGTTCGGTCCACTGAAGAAGTTCCGGTCAGGCCAGAGGTTCATTTCCGATGACGACGCGAAAACCGCTGTCCGGCGGTGCTTCCGCCCCCAACCGGCCGAATTCTACAACAGCGGAATCTCCAAACTAGTGGTGCGATGGGACAAATGCCTGAACCGGGGTAGTGACTATGTGGAAAAATAGTCAAAGGTACTTAGAACATTGCCTGTATTTTGATTTCCTTGTATGTGTATTATTGTGGCTGAAAAAAATAGGGGCAAAGACTTTTCGATTTGCCCTCGTATATATGTGTTGATATTGACCAATCACACTGAAATAGTAGTTTCCGCCTGTATTGATATATCCTTTTGAAGAAGATGGTCTCTCAGACCGAAACATGTCAAAGGTGAAAGATTAAGAAGTAGAGAAATAAATGTATAAGTCACACTGGACAGAGTTTATAACCTTTTATAATATTGCTGGTGTGACGGACCAGGATGAACCAAATCAACTCTAACAGACGTCACCAGGTAAAATGAACACATCTCTCCGCTCTCGGTATACAGAGAGTTGTTCAAAATATGCGGCCAAATAGGTCAGATAATTTGCAGAGCGGACTCCAGCTACATCAGGGCTGTGCGTACAGATACCCTAATTGTATGCAAGAGCATACACCCTGGCACCCTGTCTGATTCACGTACTTTCTATCCTGGTAAATTCGGATAGTATACTAATTAACTTTACTCATATTTCTCCCGTATATCAGAAGAAATTAAATGTCCGGATTTGATAAAAGTTACTTATTCTACGCACAGGACGAAGATGTGTCACAACATACTCTTATGGTGTCTTTTACAAACAAAATTTATAAACACCATAAAGACGTGTCATTATTCATGATGACGTTCAAAAAGACCTAATTCTTACATAAAGACAATATGGTTTATGATGTTCATGAACATAACAGAAAACACTAAAGGCGCGTCCACATTACTCGTGCTCGTGCTCGTGTGACTCGCTATGCTCTCGAGTAATGTGGACGATATGACAAGTCACGATACAAGCAAATTTTAATTTTTTAATTTAAAAACTATAGCCAATAAATAAAAAATACGACTACAGCCTATACACACTACGAGTAAATATACGGATCCTCACGCGCCGAAGTCTGGCGAGCAACTGAAGTAGTGTGGACGAAGATTTACGAGCACAAGTAAAAGCCAGAAGAGTCTCCCGACGAGCACGAGCACGAGTAATGTGGACGCGCCTTAAGACGTGTCACGGTATAAGATGACGTTAGGAAACTGTGTTTGCTAACAGTGTAAATAACCACAAAAACGTATTTTGTATCATGTAGCTTTCAGTTCCTAGTATAAATCTCCTCTACAACTTGAAAGAAAATACCTAAATTATTTAAAGCAATTATATATTGAACTCACGATATCTGTGCTTCTGATATAGTATTCCATGAAGAAGGCAGATAAGTCAAGAGTACTTACCAATATTTAGAAAGAGTATGAAGCAGATGCGTGTATTCTGTTACCGTGGCAGGTTTGAGGGTTTCATTGCTTTGTACTAAAATTACGTCACATGTAACTGTAAACTGACTTCTGCAGCTCCAATGCCGTCCATGATGGAGGAGACGGTGCTTGACCAAAGCTCAACAATGCACGACGTCCAAGCCGAAAGAGGGGTCAACTCTGGGGCACGAAAGGGTGCAGCCACGAGGGTGCTGGCAAGCTTCATGGTACCCTTCCTCTCCGTGCTAGTGCATGTGGTCAGATGACAATGCCAGGCTCTAGTGGATGCACTCGTCTAACTGTGCAAGTGCATCTGTTGCGTACATCAGAGACAACACCACACGTCATGCATTCACAGTATTTGTGTTGGCAAGAGCGGAGTGGGGACGGAAGGGAGGGAAGTTCTGAGAACAGGCGTCAATACTGCATATGTCAGCTTGTGAAAGAAATAAAAGCGAAAGGAGTTTTATTATCGTAGCCAACTCAATAACCGGAAGCATAAAATGTTAATATACATTTCAGAAGATCGAAATTATGGAGGAAAAGTGTATGACTTGTAACAAAATGTACAAACAGTTTTGCAACATCGAAATCGTAGTATTTACATGAGTAATGTTTATGTGCATTTCATGTTTCGTGTGCTGGACAAAAGAAATGAAGAGGAAAGTTTCAGTATTCCTTCCATATTACAAAGGCATGTCAGTTGTGACAAGTTGTGCCTAGCAGTATATATTTTGACTGATTGCCGTCGCCTGGCCGTGGATATCCGTGCAGTGGATGAAAAGCATAAGAACATATCCAGATGGTCTCAAGAGACATGACAGTTCGCTTCTAAGACAGTTACAACGTTAAATTTGTATTGTAATAGGAGCACACGCATATATCAACAAGGACTTCGGTAATACGTACGCTACTATTTATCTTTCGAAAGCTTCGTAAGATCCTGCGTCAAAGGAAATATAGTGGTGTATGAAATTTTTCAAGATTCCCGATTAATGATAATTATATTCAAAACCAAATAATTATGAACTTTTGGTGGCTAAGCAATGTGAAATTTATCTAAATACAATTTAGAAAGTACTTTAATATTTTTATTAACACAAAGCAGGAATATGAGACTTTCAGTTCAAGGACGAGACATTATTTGGCCCAGCTTATCCCACCAGGCAGTAGCTCTTCCCGAATACACGTCACAAATAATGGTGGGGTGGATGCTGACCATCGCAATTAAATCTCCCTGACATAATTGATATAGTAAATATAGTTTATGTAATTAGGTATACAGACAGCAACACTAACAACTCTGCTCAATATACTCGTAGCATCAAAGGAACCGTTGCTACAAGACAACTCATCAACGCAGCACTTTCATTAATAAAGATAGCGCTTTGCAGACACATACACAAAGCAAAAGTTCTGGGGCCCATTTTTAACATAGAGACTACATGGATGAACCTTGATATTGAGCTAAAGAAGAATTATCTCTCTGGCACACTATTTCAATTCATATCCTGCTTGGTAGGTCAAACATATCAAAAGAAAGGTGTCTTTAATTTTAAGGGCAAGTCTAGACTGTGTCATATTAATAAATTAGACCCTTTCGAGTATAGCTCCACGACTACCAGCTACAACAAACTGAAATGCTCCTCGCTGAAGGTTTCTCTAAGTATGATTGTTAGAGGAGAAATATGGAAAGTACGGGATAAAATTATATTGAACTGAGCCAAAGTTACTCTGAAATGAAAATAAAAGTCTGGGATCTACCTAAACGTATTTTACGGCAGTGTAGCTCTGTGTAACTATCATCAAAGACGCTTACAAACTAAATATTCTGTTTTAAAACAATACATAATATCTATATATGAAACATGCTTTCTTCATGTATACAGCTTCTGACGTCAATACCTGCAAATGCAAATGGACGACTTACTTGTTATCACTCAAGGTGACCATTGGAAACTCTGTATGAAATTAACGTATAATATATCATGAAGCATGTGCTTTTTATAAACGTGTGTAAAACATGCAAGTTCATTCCAAAATCCTACTCTAAACTACATGAATCTGCACTGCTGTAATATGAAGAAGAAGAAGAATACGCAAGTGAGTGTGGAGCTATAAGAAGCGACACCGTACGTCGCAGCCTTACATTTCTTCTTGCACGAAATGTAACTTGCCTGGGTTTTTGTTGTGAATATGGAAGTTCTGACGTGCTGCGCCAAGTTCTAAAGTTAAAAATATCTTTGGCAATTGCATTGAGGTGGTCTGGAATCAGTTCCCTCACAGAAAGAATATTAAATGTTTCAAAGGGTGGTACAGTTAACCTTATGGCTCTTTCGTTAATCAATTATTGTAGAACTTCAACACATACAACTGTAAAGGAGCATGATATTTTTCTGGAAGAGTGAACTAAAGTTGTATGTCTCCATATACTGGCTTAGTATCATTCCAAAGAATTCAAGATCATATATTTCGTTATAAAAATTCCTCGCGAATTTTATGATATTTGTTTAAATATTGGAAATATTACTGAAAACATCACACAGCTAAAAGACAACAATAAGTAGAATAATGCCCCCAACAATTGCGGATACTATCAATACTGAAATAAAATTCTTGTCTAACTTTCTTCTCGGAGTAACAAAATCACAGCACTTACATGTTAAATTAATTTTGTATATTTTGTTTTACATTGTATTAGTACTGAACAAAATGTGTAATGTATAAAAATATAAATACAAATCGTCTTATTAATATTAAATTTTATTCAGTTGACTTTTAACTTCTTTCACCAACTCCCTCAAAGATGAACAGAGAGCGAAATGGACTAGTGGCTAAAGCAGTGTACCAGTCGTTTGTGCTTCCATATGCCTGCGTACGGATACAGTCAACGTAACTAAATAAACTATGACGCTTGTATATTTCAAAACAATTTCAAAATACTGCATTATTTAATATTAACTACGTTCAATTCTTAAAGTTTACAAGTTTTCCTAAACATTCTACCGCTGAATTAATGTTCCCGATCTTCTGTTTAACCCAGTCCCTACAGCTTTTATTTTAAGAGTTGTGTGTGATACAACAGACAATAACTTGTTACCACTTCATTAAGATAAGTTATGTGGACATTCTTACGCCTATTGCACAGCAGCTACAAGGAAGTACTTTCGAAGATCGCGTAATGTTGTGCGTCTTTATAGCAGCTTCTGTATACGAAAAGTTACAAAACTTGTTCTATTGAAATGGAAAAAAAAATGGCATGCGTTAAACTTTTGAAGCCCGAAAAGTTTACACTTGCCTTCATAAAACGTCCATTCTGAATTCTTATAGTAATTATTGCAGAAAATCTACAAAGTACAACCGTTTAATTAAAATAAATTATTTTTCTTAATGATTTCTTCAATTACATTATTATGATATGGGAAGTAATTCCGGGGCTCTAAGAGCCCTGACACAAACTCACCAGGACAGTACAGTATTTGTTAGGCCGTCATGCGAGAGATCTCCATGTAATGTGTTTCCGTAGTAACGTTCTAATTTATTTCTTCAAAATTATTATACAACAATCGTACGGAACTGTGGTAAAGTTTATAAAATGTGAGCATTATTACTAGGCAATAGGGGAACAAATTCTCAGCAAGCAATCTACTGACAACTGTTGAAGACTCCGTTGTAAAAGTGTCTTGAAACCCTCGTCCCTTGAAATCTGAATCCTACAGCAATCCTCAGAATTCTGCAGAAAAAAAAAATATCTACAAGCTAATGACTACGTGTGATCATCGAAAACTGTGTTATTGTTTTTCTTAACAGCAGAACAGTAGTAGCAACAGATTATTATTGTCGCATTATTATTTATAATTATTATTACTGTTTCCCACCAAATATAGCGATTGTTTAGTTATGAGCAGGACCCGGATTTTGATGACCTGAAAATATTTAAAAAGTGACCTATAAAATGACTGAAAAAAATCCATAAAAATGAACTAAAGTATGACCCAAAAATGTAATATGCAGGGCCCGGATTTTGATGACCTGAAAATATTTAAAAAATGACCGAAAAAAATCCAGAAAAGTTACCTAAAGGAGAAAAGAAAGCACACTTCGCTTCCATGTTATTCACATTTCAGAAAACATATGAAGAAAAATTCCCTAAAATTGCCAAAAATGACTAGAAATACCATTAAAAGTAAAAAAAAATTACCAAAGCATTACCCCTAAAATGAAAAAAATGACCTTAAACCTAAAAATGTCAAAAAATGACAGAAAAATACCTATAAAATTTACATTTCCGTAACCAGCAGCTCATATACTAAATTTATATATTTAAGAGCACCGCATAAGATATAAGGAAAAAAAGATGACATGTCATCAAAATCCGGGGCCCTGGTTATGAGTGTCACTCTGCATTCGTGACTACATCCACTCTAGCACATCATAAAGGAATCAGAATGCAGTCTGACATCACAGATCCTAATTATTAAATAAAATTGTGTTTAATGAATAAACGAAACAATTCTCTTTCTTTTAGAGTTCTTGCACGCTTACAATTACAGCAGCGGATCTTTGTGCAATTACTGGTAGTATTATGACGATTTCAACTTCGTCAATTTATTTAATGTGGTCAGAATGAACAAATCTCAAAACACAGCCCCTGATTACCCAAAGGTTTCTGCGGCATCCGTAGCGACCCTGGAGAAGCCAATGAATGGTGAAAATTGGGAGAGGTTTTCACGTCATACCAACAACAGTTTTATTTGTTCTGTATTAGAGATTAAAAGAGTATACTTAAAAGCCGTCAACACAACAATTGAATATAAACCAATATTAAAATATCTAACATTCATCTAACTACATGTTTCGATCTATTACGATCGTCATCAGGTGATTCCTATGAAGGACATATGTCGTTATTGAATTGTAAAACTGGATCAAATTTTAGTTATGAGTAATATTAGCGGCCTCCGTAGTCTAGGGGTAACGTTCCCACCTCATGACTCAAGGTACGCGGGTTCAAAAACCCGGCGGAGGTCGTGGAATTTTTAAGGGCGGAAAAATTCAGGGAACAAGTCCTCCGGGAGGGACTTTAAGCCGTGGGTCCCGTGTCGTAGATTTACGGCACGTAAAAGAACCTCATGTCTCTAGCAGACCTCTGAGCAAAATTAGGCCAAGTTTCCCGCCCAATTAGTTTCCAATTCCTCCGGTAGATGGGGGAAGTATCAGGTACCACTGCCAGAGGAGGGGGGACCTCTCTGACAGAAAGGGACTAAAGTATTAGATACCACTGCCAAGTAGGGGGTAGAAACTTGCTGGCAGAAAGGGACTAAGAACCCCTTCCAGAGGAGGGACGACCTAGCTGACAGAAAAGTGACTAACTATTAGATACCACTGCCAGTAAGAGGTTGGAACCTCGCTGGT
>NW_019727094.1:84598-104780 GCF_002891405.2 Cryptotermes secundus
CTAACTTTAGGCGTACACTATTCGAGACAATACCACATAAAACGTCAATTTAAACTTTGATCAAGATATTACTGATAGCTGTAAAAAATTGATCCAATTTAATTAATAATTCAATAGTGACATATTTAATTCACAGAAACCACCTAATAATGATCTTGATAGAACGAAACGTGCAGTGGATTGAAAGTAAATTAAACCGAATATTAAATATTTTAGTACAGGTTTGTAATCAGTTGTGTTGACTGCACCTAAGTATGTTTTTGTTACATGATACACAACAGAATGCAGAAAATAAGATAAATGAAGATTAAAGTTCACGTATGAGTTGCCAAAGAGACTGTCCCAACTTTTATGTAACCCTCTTACCTAGTTTCTAGGAACATTGACTGCGCCTTTCAGCCTTTCAAATACAGTTCTTTCGCTGGTTTCATCTGTTCCCTTTATGTTCCGGGACTAAGCCGGGTTTAGCACTGCGAAGTGACCTGTGTTCATAGTTGTTTCCGCAGCTATACAATGCATATTCATAAGCGATCAGTATCCGCGGCCCTGTAGTTGCTTCAAAGCAATTTAAAGCAGCTGGTACATGCCTCTTGGTGTAGGACGACGCAGTGTTGGACACAGCACGTGACGTGATACTTTCCAAACCCACCATGCGAGAGTGAATCATATTCAGAGCTTTTAAAGGGAAACATAGGGAACCTCTGAGTTGTGTCTTATATGACAGAATTATTTATACACTTCATTCCAGGGCTCACAAAATATATAGCTCCTTTCATGTTTATATAATTATATAGGATTATGTCCAACGGCAACATTCATGCGAAGATATATCTTTTGTGTGTTTTCTGTCTCTGGGTTGTAATGTAGCTATATATGTTCTATGAAATGATAGTAAAAGTAATACTTTTACTCATGTATCGGAGGAAAGCTTTAGATTTTTCTTTAGTAATAAAATAGAGTTTCTTTTCCATACTCCCTTTTGCTACTCGCTACATGTAGCAGGTTCCCTTTCCTGTAACAACTTCTTACTTACAGGCGCAGTACACTCCGAAAGATCGGTGGAAATTCTAGTTTTACAAATGTGATTCACACATCCACCTGATCCTATGATCATTATATCGTAATAACAAGCTGATATGTAATACGAAATGTGTTATTTAACATATTAATTTTATTAAACACTCCATTTGCTGCAAAACATCATATTTTTATTGCCATAAAATATAAATGGCAATTTTGTGAACCGGTCAATTGGACAAGTGCTTAAAAGCAAAGAATGGAAAACTGTTCCCTGCATGTTCAACTACAATGCTATTAGCAATTATGAGAAAATTGAACTGAAACTGCAGAAGAGTTTCAGTTTGTGTCAAAGGGTAAATAATATTCCTGATCACCTAAGAATTCTGTGTCTGTAATTATATGCAGGGGTTAGAATTTTCTTACCTTTCAGCAAGTCTTTCATAAACGTTTGGCACGTGAACATCTTATTTCCGAGACGCAGATGATTGGAGAAAAAGCCAGATGTTTAAAAACAAAAAAAAAACTCCGTGGTTTTAGTCCTCAAGCGAATTATACCGACCGAGCGACCGCCGCTTGTCGGCGAAGTTAGTGTCAACTGTGTCGCGTGGTCAGCGCAATGGATCCCCACGGCCGTTAATCTCCGTTTTCTAGACCGGAAAATTTACACGGACCATAAATACAATTATTATCGTACATTTTTCTTATTAAATGTCTTCTACCGAGTATAAACGAAGTATGTTAGAAGTGAAGTTAGATTTGCGGCCACTTTTAACAACCCTAATTTCGGGGATGTTACGCCACGTACTTCGGCTCCTCGTTGCATGAGGCATGTTATCTGATTGGCTTACTCTTCGGCCTTGAAGATGAAGTTCCTTCGAAATGTCAGCTAGTTCCTATCACTGATTATGACCTCCGTGAATGAGTTTTAAAGCAATGGGCATGTCTTCAAATACGACGAAACTGTTTGTGTCAGTATTCTAGCCTGACGATTAATAATACTCGTATTTCCCTCATTAGGAACGAAAATAATTTATGTAATAAATGTCTTTCTTGCGATTTATCAGTTCCAATTGTTTTTATGGGAATTTGCTTGAATTTATGAAACGTAACTCAATTAAGAAAAAGTACAGTAAACTTCCTAATACCTAGGATGGACGGGAAATATATTTCCTCGGATAATCAGTAGGACTAATATGTAACTACCTTTTAAATTAAGATTTATAAAAGATACACACAATTATAAGAGTACTATACTCAGTTGCTGTTCGTGTAAATATTAGTATGATTTCTGAGGAGCTCAGACCGTCTCTGTGGTCCAGTGGTCAGACTTCCTCGCTACAGACCCAGACGTCCGGGTTCGATTCCCGGCGCTAACAAATTATCTGAGGAGTAGTGGGTCTGGAACGGGGTCCACTCAGCCTCATGAGGATAACTGAGAAGCTATTTTAAGGAAATAGCGGCTCCTGTCTAGAAAACCGAGATTAACGGCCGTGGGGATTCGTTGCGCTGACCTCGAGACACTCTCTATCCGCAAAAGTTGGCACTAACTTCGAAGACAAGCGAATGTCGCTCGGTCGGTATCCTTGCTGGATACAGGTCACGGAGTTTCTTTTATTTTTTTCTTTATTAAAAGTAATTTCACACAAATTTTTATTTCATGAGATCTGACACACAAATCTCTTTTATAAACAGATCCCTCGGGTAATCTGCAACCCGGATAATTCGCTGCTTGTTAATCTAGAAACTACTCGGTCTTAAAAACGTCTTCTCTTTCATAATCACTCACTGTGCAATTTTTTATATAATTTGTTTAAAACTTAAGCCCAAAGGTTTCATCCATTAACATACAGGCATATATAAATAAAAAGTAAAAAAAAATTACGAATTGTCGTATGAGTTTCGGCTGTAATAAATCTCATAATAAAATATTCCTTTGCATAAAGTATATTATCCCAATTTATAAATTATCACGTGCTCTACGACAGAGACTCGTATATTATCAGCATCATCTCTAAATAATCTTTCACGCTGTTATACATTTTAAATAACACTGAAGTTCACAACATTTGTTTCTTAGATAGGCCCGTCTTGAGGCAAAGTTAATGCGCTTCGACGTGGCTTCTGCTTTAATATTCCGCAAGTCATTCGTATTAGAGTCAACATGAAAATAAATCTACGACATCGGTGTGACATATTTCATAATGAGACATCAGCTGCAGCTACGGGAAGGATGAGATATTTCCACCCGCGTCCTACTTTCAAAATATATTTTCTAAGATCAGCATTAATGTTATCTCCTTCAACTTTCCCACGGTCTTCTTTCCCAGAAGTTTCTCAGCAATACACTGCAAACATTGCGAATTCAAATTAGTCTACATGTCCAACCAATTCTTACATCACTGTTGTAAGTGTAATTACATGACTTGTATAAATAAAAGAGTTTTGCGTTATGTAATGTCCCTGTCTCTCCACTTTGTCCTTTTAAATCCAAATATTTTCCGGGGCTCCTTTTTTTTTTTTTTTACAAATTTTCAGTTTGCTTCCTTCCACCCCATAGAAAGAGAACAGCGTGTACACGTGTCCAAGTGTCGATAAGCATGCAAGAAAATGACTCAACAGCTGCCATTAAGATATGCTATTATATTACAATTTTATGTCCATTTGGTATTTATAAAAGTCACAGGGCACTATTAACGTAAAGAAAAGTATGTTCTAAAGAATATTAATGTATACCACGCACAATTACATTATGTTATCAGAGTATGGCATTATAGCATTAATAAAAATCACTCACTCACTCATGGAGCTGAGCCCTTCTTGAGAAGCTGTCAGTTGTGCAGCCATTCAAGAACTTCCCAACATTTTATGGAACACGAAGGTTAATTATCGTGTCCACAAGAGCCCTCCACTGGTCTCTATCCTGAGCCAGATCAATCCAATCCATACTATCCCATCCTGTCTCTCCAAGATCAATTTTAATATTATCCACCCATCTACATCTTGATCTTCCGAGTGGTCTCCGTTCTTCCGGCTTTCCCACCACTATCCTATATGCATTCCTCTTCTCCACATTCGTGCTACATGCCCTGTACATCTCATTCTCCTTGACCTGATCATTGTAATTATACTCTAAGAAAAGTACAAGTTATGAAGCACCTCATTATGCAGTTTTTACTTAAAATTAATAGCTTTTCAAAATAAAAGGTCACTATATTGACATTTCTAATATAGGTACGCAACGTATACAGGATAAACGTGTATTATCATATTTATTAAGCGAGTCTCTGTTAATATTTTCGTGGATTTTGTCCTTAAGCATCTTTACTTTCTCATGCAAGTTGTATGAAAAATTAATGTGACTGCGTAAAGAATCGCGCTCGAGATTTTGAAGGGTTTCATTTTTTTAGCTCCCCGAACTTGTGAATTTTTTTTTTTGGAATGTCATCTGTCTGTCTACCTCTTTGCCCGTGCGCCTTGCTAGGGTCTTAACGATCAGATGGAGTTTATTCATATACAAAATTCAAGAGTTTACCGTCATAGGTCCGTTCTCGGTGAACATGAACATTTTAACTCCAAAAGAACATGGCCACTCCCATGGACCACCCTAAACATAAAAATGCGACTATCTCGAAAAACGGCTGATGTAATTTTTATTACTTTTAGTAATTTTTAAAATTATCTCGCTAAACAAAACTGCATACACACTATTTTTATAAGGAAATACTGCGACGTCCTCGAGCTGTCCAAAAGTAAAATATCAATTTTCTACAGACCAACTTCACCAGTTTCAATTGACTTTTAATCATGTGTGGAGGCAATGGATTGAAATGACATTTTCTTGGCACCCCAAATGTAACAGTTGATTTCAAAATAATAGAAATCTGTGACCTATGAAGCGTGTGTGAGAAATAAGTGCAAGTTTTCGAATCAAATTCTTTTACTAAGGAACGCGACTTTGTAAATTAAAATTAACATTTTGTGCTTGAATGCATGTTATTAGCCAAATACAAAATTGTTCGTCTTCTTGCTCGTTAACTAGACATTTCAAGCATAACAGTATATTTTTGTCGTACTTCTTTATTAGTGGGCCCACGCGGTAGCGTAGTTGGTCGAGGCACTATGCCACAAGCTGGAAGGTCGCGGGTTGAAGTCCCGATGAAGTCATTAGATTTCTTTCGATTGACCTAATCCTTCCAGCCGCACTATGGTCCTGGGGTCGACTCAGCCTCTAACAGAAATGAGTACCAGGAATATTCTTCCAATGTTTTGGGGGGTAAAGGCGGTCGGCGCGTAGGGCTGACAACCTTACTTCCATCTGTGAGCCGACTGTCTAGAAAGTGTGGCAGCCTCTACGTCTCACCACGCTATGGGCTTCCACGGCCTGTTACAAGGTTACCGTTACTTTATTACTTTGTCACTAGTAACCTGTTCACATTCCGATGATATAAATTATTTATGGGCTTCGTATGATTCTCACAATAAACAGTCATTATTTTCTTAGACAGAACTAACCGTTCAGTTTTTGGTCAAGATGAAAGATAACGTTAACCCAAAGACTGTAAAAATGGTTCGAAAAGATGCACTGAGGAAAACTACTCGTATGTCCGAGTGTTTTTTAGAACTGCGCAAAAATGAATTGACTGAATGTCAAGCATTGTCTCTGCGTCAACTGGGTCATCTCATGAAGAGGCTGTGTCAATCTGCATGTTAATTGCGTACTACTTACTAATCATATTCTCCTATTACTGTTGTTTCCACTTGGAGCGTGGGGGCATCGGTGAAACCATCGTCTTACTTCAGTGTCTTAATCTTAGACAGTCGATAGGATTCCTTGTACGGGGGATCAGCCCGTCGCAAGGCCGCTACCTAACACAAAAACAGAATAAACGCAAAACAGTAGTCCATGCCTTGAGTGGGATTTGAACCCATGATCCCATTGTTCCATCGAGCGAAGCCAGTTCATGCCTCGTACTTAGTACTAGCTGTGACTTTACAGTATATCGCATATTCTGATTAAAATGTTTCAACAAAATCAATATTCTCCATGCAGTTGTCACTCTACTTAATAATTTCAATCAATGCTTGCTTATGGGTACTAGGGGCTTCACGTATTCAGATTCAGCCATACCATCACAGCATTCGAGAGCGAAAAATGCAACTTACAGGTGTCAAATTTCTTCTAAATAAGCATTCTTTTACATAACTATGACGACAGCGACGATACAAAGACTATTTTTGGCAGAAGCACCTACTGGAAGAATCAGCACTCTCTACAACCATGGCATCCATTCGCTCTAAAGGTTTACTATGTTACCACGATCTTACTCGGGACCATTAAAATTTTATTGTTCAGTGATATCTCGCTAGGTAAACTATAAAACAATAATATTTCTGATATATATTTAGAATACAAGGGCATAAATATTTTATGATGTATTTTGTGTGTGTGTGTGTGCGTGAGCGAGAGAGAAAGAAAAACGCGCCTTCAAAAAAAAAACTCCGTGGTTTTAGTCCGCGAACGAATTACACCGACTGAGAGACCGCCTCTTGTCGGCGAAGTTAATGCCAACTTTAGCGGATAGAGGGTGTCGCGTGGTCGGCACAACGAATCCTCATGGCCGTTAATTTCGGTTTTCTAGACCGGAGCCGCTATTTCCTTGAAATAGCCCCTCAATTATCCTCACGAGGCTGAGTGGACCCACTACTTCTCAGAAAATCTGGTAACGCCGGAAATCGAACCCAGACCTCTGGATCTGTAGCCAGGCATTTTGACCACTATATCACAGATGCTGTCGAGAAACGCGCTTTCTCATATAATAAATATTTATTCTTATCAACTTACATGGTACACCATATTACCACGATGGACCACGAAGGTATACTGGAGGAGCAGACATAAGTGGCTAAGAGTGACTGATCATTTACACAGGATGGGGGGAAAACTGGACGCGTAAGAATTTTGAAGGAGACATATTTTGGGACACAGTCATTTGAATGGCTGGGACAACTATGGGAGAACAAAATTGAAGATGGATGGAGTGGGCTTTGGTATTAGCGATGTTGAATGTCTGAGTTCCGTTAGAGACAGTGAGTGAAGTATTAATAAAATTAAAATTCTGCTGAAACAAAATATTAGTATGAGATAAGAAATGAATATATTAATTACTTCAGTTATTACAATTTAATTTTAGAGTAGAGAATGTATACCTATATGTTTCAAAACCACATACTTTCTCTCACGGGAAAATGTAGCGAATAGAAACCGGGATACTAAATAAATATAATCCGATTTTTATTGTAAGGAAACGTTCGAACATGCCTCGTGTCAGTATTTCTTAATAAGAAGCGTGAAGCGTTTAAGAGCTCCTCATAAATGGGCAATGAATCCAAGCTTTTGTTCCGCTCCTGCGGGTTTTATGAACCGAACAGAGAGACTTTCGGGCAGCCACGATATGTAACACTGCCTGATGGTTAAGGTCGTGTCATTTAGCGACAAGGAGGAGTCAATATAAGGTTTCAGACAGAGATTCAGAAGGCAGACATGCTTGCGAAGACAGCGATGATGGGACCGTACCTTTTGCTGGCACTGCTCGTCCTTCGGGTAAGCTCAATACATTTCTTATATAAGCGAAATAAACTTGTAATATTTAATGCTTTTCTATTGGGTTACGTGTTTAGACGCAAGCACGTCATCACCAGACTAGCTACTATGTGTACACATCTCATACAAGATGTACTATAGATGTATGTAATATTCATAATATTAAAGGCCATATTTATTCATCATAGTTCTATAAGTAAGTCCATTTTAATATTGTGTTATAGCCAATACCAGGTCTGTGTGTATGACTCTATACAAGTGATACAAAAATAATTTTCCTCTAATGATAAATTGTTTTACATTAATCTGACTACGGTTTGTAACAAACAAATATATAGTGTAATTTACAAATATTTTCTAATGAAAACCTCGATATAACATAGGAATCAACTAATATGATTATACAGGGTGTTCAATCATGGAGGAAACTTCGCAACGCCGTTCACCGGGCCCAAGATTCCTCACAGATTGCTGCTGTAACTGTAGCTATAACAGCGCTCGTTTATCAGCGATAATAACTCATTCTGCTTTCGGTAGTGACAGTAGCAATCTGTGAGGAATGTTCGGCTGGGTCAGTGTGGTGTTGGGAAGTTTCCTCCTTAACTGAACGCACTGGATTTCGAAACAATGTCCTGGTATGTGAAGGGATATAAATTCTGCAAACCATCTTTCTCGTATTATAATTACTCGTAGATAATTTAAACCTCACTTGTGCCCTATATTGCGGAGCGTTTGCAAATTGAAACTCCTAAGAAATGTTTACAATAGCTCCTATTTTTGTACTTGTCACCTTCCCATATCACTCTTTCAAATTAACCTCTCAAGCAGTACAGAACTATAAGATTTATTTTGGACTATATTCATAGTCTGGTATATTTAAGACAAAAAACCACAACGTTTCAGAGACTCAATCTGTCTCCGTCCTCAGATGGATGGGCCCGTTAGAAGGAGTTGTCTCAATCACTGGACAAACCCCGGTCCATAGAGAACAACCTATAAACCCTTGACAACAGGTTCCATCAGTGGGAGATAAGAATAAAATCACAATAAAGGACAAACTAAAACTTTTGTGCCAAGCATGCACTTGCCAAACATGTGATAAAACAGTGGTATGGATTAAGTTCCAGGAATTAAGTTAAAAAGGAGGGTAAATATATAGAGGATGTATAGATAATTATGCAGATAAAGAATCATGCCACCATGGTGACTTCTCGAAATAAGCCTAAACTCCAGAGCGAAACTAGCGCATGTAGCGGAAGAGACTGATTTTCATAAAAACTTTCATTTTGACTTGTTGACTTCTTCTTTGTTGAGGGGGATCTATCTTGACCCGTCCATCTGAGGACGGAGACAGATCCTGTCTCCGAAAAGTTGTGGTTTTTTTTATATATACCAGACGATGGATAGAGTCCAAAATAAACCTTATAGTTCTGTACAATATACACCATCTTCAGAATCCTTTGAAGTCTATCTCTCAAGCAGTGTCCTCAATAGACTGACAAAACTGTTTCATAAGCGCTCCAGAGTCGATCCTTACAGTCTTCATTTCTTTTGCAGGGAACTACGGGACGTCCACATTTCCCTGAAGGTAAGTCATGTGATCGTATCACTTTACTCTGCGCATACAGTGATTGTAGTCATACAAACCATACTATGAAAGAGGTGTTCGAAAGTGTCAGACATTGAATCTTATTTATTGTAGTATCTTTCAATACAACGGATAAAACATAACAAACTCCGTGACTTTGGTCCGCAAGAGAACTTATACCGAGAGAGTGACCACTGCTTATCGGCGAAGTTAGTGCTAATTTTAACGGATAGAGGGTCTCGCGCGGTCGGAGCAACGAATCCATACGGATGTTAATTTCAATACAACGTACATTACTTAATTAAATTAATCATAAATAAAAGGTGCCTTTGTATTAACTTCAAATTCTTTCCTTGTACGTACATCGTTTGAAGTCCATTCATGTAATGTATATTTTTGAGTACTAACTGCTTCTGCTTTTCAGTCCAGCAAAACCCGGCTACTTAAATTATTATAAGAGCCTGAAATTCCTGTTTTAACATACCAGACGTGTACTACTATGAACATAGAGAACTGGGAGTATATCAGAAGAGAGCAGTAAGGGGCCACCTAACACAATTTTGCCTATAAGATCCACCGATTTAAAATAGTTTTATTACTAAATCATATGCAATTAGTGCATGTAAGAATAATTATATTATATTATATTTATTGTTCTTAAATCTATTTAATTAGAATGATCAAGTCGAGGAGGATGACGTGGGCAGGTCATGTAGCATAAATGGGTTAGGAGAGAAATGATGTAGGATATTGGTGACAAAGCCAGAAGGAAACAAACCACTGGGAAGGCCCAGGCGTACGTGGGTGGACAATCTTAAAATTGATCTCATAGAGATGTGATGGGATGGATTAGATTGATCTGACTCAGGACAGAGACCAATGAAAGGCTCTTGTCAACACTGTAATGAACTTTCGGGTTCGATAAAATGCTGGTAAATTCTTGAGTTGCTGCAGAATTGGCGGCTCCTCAACAAGAGCATAGCTCCATGAGTAAGTAAGTAAGTTCTTAAGTCTATTATATTGCATTTTAACAATATATTATAAACAATGTAAAGAATAATTAAACAATTAACAGGCAATTTATAATGATACTCCTGTATAAAACTCAGTAATTACGTGGAATGAAAATGTATGAAAGCATGGGTATGGCGTTCTAATGTCGAAACTTTTAGCTGGATATTTCTCATATCACATTATTAATTGCTGTGTGGACGAAAAAAAGGCTTTAGTAAATAATATTTACTATTTAAACTTGCATATGAAAGAGTTATTTCCCAGAAATCTAAATTATGCATGACCACTACACCGATCGCCTCTATCCTACATTGTACACAGAAATCGACATCAAGTTCAATAACTGGGGGAGAAATCTTGCGTTCCACCTAACACAGCAGAACAGTATTCATACATTTAATTTCAGCGAATAACTAATTAACTCCATGGAGAAAAATCCATCTTGAAAAACTAATGATCTTTCTGCTAGTCAAAAAATTACTTGCAGAAAACTAGAAGCGTGCTAGTGTATGTACTTTGCTTCAGCGCACTCCTCATTTTGAAATACAAGTATA
Organism: Cryptotermes secundus; assembly: GCF_002891405.2. Taxonomy (NCBI): domain Eukaryota; kingdom Metazoa; phylum Arthropoda; class Insecta; order Blattodea; family Kalotermitidae; genus Cryptotermes; species Cryptotermes secundus. The sequence goes on from NW_019727094.1 coordinate 95,376, forward strand.
GTGATACTGTGTTAAGTTTAATAATCATCTTTCGTCATTCATTCATCAGTAATCTGTCAAGACGACAGGTCCACAGTCTCTTCCAAAACAGTTCCTCCACTTGATGCGATCTAGAGCTTTCTCCTTCAAATGAAAATATCCTCTTCTGTCCCCAAGATCATCCAGCATCTTATTACGTTTTCTTCCTCGTCTTCTGGTCACTTCTATCTGCTCCTCTATCTTTCCTTCAATAACTTCTTTTAGAATGCAGTTAGTTAGTTAGTTAGAGAGGGTGGGTTTCCCCATGCACCGCGACCAGTTTGATCTATTGTGCTTCCTTCTATGATATTCTACCAGTCTCTTTACCCTACCGATAAATGGTAGGCCGAGCAAGCGAGTTCGGCCACTTGCGTAGCGGTATCTATAATGCTTCACCCTTCTATCGGAGGCCTTAGAAACTGTTGTTGGGCGGGAAACGTCCTGGAATTTGGCTCAGTGATCCCCTTTGGGGATATGAGGTTCTTTTACGTGCCGTAAAGTTACGACACGGGACACACAGATTAAAGTCCCTCCCGGAGGACTTGTTCCCTGAATTTTTCCGCCCTTAAAAATTCGACGACCTCCGCCGGGTATTTGAACCCGCGTACCACGAGTCGTGAGGTGGGAACGTTACCTCTAGACTACGGAGGCCGCTTTAGAAGGCAGTTACTGCGTAAGATATTTCGATACAGACCTGTTAATGAGATTCTGATGTTCCGGATGGTCAAAGCACTCTACGTGAGGTTCCGTCTGAGGTTTATTTAACGGCGGATGACGTACGAACTGTAAGCATTATTTAGCTTTCAGGGGTCACCGAAAAATACATCTGTGGATGCGACTGTGGCTTCTCTCAAAATTTTAGCCTAGGGTTCGTTTGGGTGTACTCATAATGGAGAAAAATGATTCAGAATTACTGGGTTTTGGACTTTGCCCAACGTCCGGTATTCTAAAAAAACTAGAGAACACAATGCTTCGGAATCTGCATCTGTTTCTGCCCTCAGATCAGGGGGGAGGCACTTATTCTGTTGGGTCCCTTCGAAAGAGCTAACATCAATCACTGGACAAAGTATGCCAATACAACTACTACTGTGTAAATACCTGAGACCAGGTTTTGTCAACGGGAGATAGCCGAAAAAATGTAAAATAAAAATTGTGATAAAGCAAGCACGGACCTGAAACTGAGAAAAAGAAACTTTTCTTGCCTAGGGTTTTTGCATGAAATTTTCACCTCCATTTCTATATTAGTTTATGCATGCAACAACTTCTTATTTTACATTTCCCGTGTTATCTCGCACAAGCAAAGCCTAGTCTTCGGTGTTCATATATCTGCAGTTATCCTGATACAGGTTATCCAGCGATAGATGTCACCTCTTTCTAAGGGACCGAACAGAGCAGGTGTCTCCTCCTCACGTCTGGACGGAAACATATTCAGTTTCAGAAGTGTCGGGTTCTCTGGTTTTTAGAACACCGGATGACGAAAAAAGTTAAAAAAACAGTAATTCTGAGTGTTACACACCATCGTCCGAACGCTTTCGGATCTAAGAAAAGAGGGGAGCTGACTTATTAATACTGAAAGGCCGCGCCATAGCTCAAGCGGTTAGTTGCTGGCTTCCCATCGCGAAGGCCCGGGTTCGATTCCGGGTCTGGTGAAGTGGGATTTGTGGTGGACAAAGTGGCGCTGGGGAAGGTTTTCTCTGAGAACTTCGGTTTCCCCTGCCAATCTTCATTCCACCAAATTCTTCATCATCATAATCACCCGGGGCAGGCTACAATAGACCAATCAGTGGCCACCGTGCCGAGTGAATCTAGCTGGACTCCACCCCCCATTATGCGAATTAAAAAAAATATTCATACTGAAGGTGTAATTTAGAAATGCTTGTTAAAGGTTTCAATTTTGGCCAGTGGCGGATTTCCTTATATACAGAAACAAAATCACAAATTCTTCCAATTTTTTGTTTGCCGAGAAAAGGAGAGTTTTTCCAAATAACCTGCGCTGTAAAACTGTATACATTGCTCACAGTAACCCCACACATGAGTCAAATTTACCTTAATCGAATTTAATGTTTTTCTTCTTTTCAGATAATACCTTTGAGAGACACCATGCATACACAGCAAATAACAGAATGAATTTCCACCATCAAGAGCATACAGCCTTTATGCCCGAAGAATTCCTTCTTCCACCAAAAGAATACTATTATCCAAGCACAGACATGGCAGGAGAACCACGTGTTTCGCTTCATTCCCCACAACACTATGAGTATCCCATGTTTGATAAGCATCACCACAACACATATGAAGAATATGGCTATTCTTCGTTTGTACATCCACCGCAGAATTATCGGCCTGATCATTATCATGAAAGACACAGGGCATACGTTGACGCAACACCTGCAGAAAACATGCAAATGTCACCACCGTACTTTTATAGTCAGTCCGGAGAAAAACAGCATAAATATCAATCATATGGTGATGATCATTATCATCATCATCATCATTTTGAAAATCACGCTGTTCCAATGTCCGTACAAAACGAACAAATGTCACCACTGGATTACCACAACAATCACGCAATGAAACCCTATGAGTATAACAAAGTATATATAGAATACAATAGATCAGATTTTCCGATGGCCATGTATGGCTTCTCTCCAAAAGAAATGTATGGTCCCCCTGAGTTATATTCGGACGGTGATAAACATGATAAATACTTTTTTCACGCAATGAAACAACTTGTAAAGAATCGTCCCCAAGGTACATCATCGTATCATACTCCAATGGTGGTGAAGGATCATGTTGAACCTCATGACTCCTCCATGTTGGAATATATGGAGACCTCACCTATGGGAAATGTTGCAGCTATGTATGTTCCATTTCATATGACAGACATTAGCAGCAGCTCTCCAGAAACGGCATCTTCGCAAGCTCAGTATGACAGTGTTACTTCAAACTCGCCTGTCGATGCAATGGGAGATAAAAACCCTCTTGCTTCTGCGCCTAAAATTAATCTCGACCCAAAACGTTACTTCAAATGAAGGCAATTAAATATAATACTGAGAAATGATTAAAACGTTTTAAGCAATAAAGGGTGCGACTTTTGACATAAACTGACGAACATAACGTCATATAAAATAAAATTTATTACATAAAATATATCTAAAATTGAAGTATACATTTGTAAAATAGTTAAATGATTACAAACACTGTACTGGTGAGACCTATGTCACTAATTAATAAAAGCGACATCAAATGAAGGGGAAAATGACGATGCATTAGATAGAACTCCATCTGAAACAACGCTCTGTTTGTGTCATTTGTAACAAACTCTGTGTTGACAAACTACATCAGTTTTAATATATGAAATATACTTTCCTGAGCATGAATAATTGTTTTTACTACTAGCATATTTCTGAACAATTCATGTGTTTATGTAATAAGTAGAACAAAGCAATTTTATTTACTTTAAAAACTACGTAAAAAATCGCCGTATTGCTCGCTGAAAACAGAGATTTTTTAGCTCTATACCTTCTTCAGACAAAGAACTGGAACGTTTTTATCGTCGAGAACGTCCCATTTCATACGTCAGTGACTTCATGTAAGCGTGAAACCAGTGACTGTATTGTGATGAAAATTTATACGTGCGGTTCTGCTAATCTAAACGTAACATTACTATTCGTAACACGTGTATCAGTTTCAGCTGAAATTCTTTTCGGAGGCGTAAACCCGTGTCTGCTTCTCTCACTGCGCACTGAGAGTAAAATAAGGCTATTCAAATAAGATATACAGTAATAATGATATTAATGTTTTTGTCATAAATATTAGTTTGATATAATTACCAATGAAGTTTCCTTGGCTTTAGTCCGAAAGCGAAATATATCGATCGAGAGACAGCCGCTTGTCGGCGAAGTTAGTGCCAACTTTAGCGGTTAGAGGGTGTCGCGTGGTCAGCGCAGCGAATCCCCGCAGCCGCTAATCTCAGTTTTCTAGACCGGAGCCGGTACTTTTCCATTCAAGTAGCTCCTCAGTTATCCTCACGAAGCTGAGTGGGCCCCGTTCCGAACCTACTACTTCTCATAAAATCTGGTAGCGCCGGGAAACTAACCCGGGACCTCTGGTCCGTAGCATCAGAACAAGAAATGCAGTTCTCTCGCAAATTTTAGTGATTTGCCGCACCGCAAGTCTTTTAGAAAGAATAAGATGTGAACTAATTAGCAAATCAGTTCCACGGAAGACAGCCACTCTTGGAGAAGGAAACTGGCTAGTAATTCAGCTTGTCAAGAAATGCCCCGTCAATTATTTTCGGAACCCAAATTTTATTATAGTGCTACTGTGAATTGGACCGTCTGCGGTCTAGTGGTCAGAGTTCCTGGCTACAGATCCAGAGGTTCGGGTTCGATTTCCGGCCTCTCCAGATATTCCGAGAAGTAGTGAGCCTGGAACCGGGCCCACTCAACCTCGTGAGGTTAATTGAGGAGCTATTTCAAGGAAATAACGACTCCGGTCTAGGAAACCGAAATTAACGGCCGTGGGGATTTGTTGCGCTGACCACGCGACACCCTTTATCCGCAAAAGTTGGCACTAACTTCTCTGACAAACGGCGGGCGCTAGATCGGTATAGTTCGCTTGTGGACTACAGGTCACGGATCTTAGTTTTAGCTACTGTGGACTGAACATTTTCTTGAACCAAATACACCCAGTTCACATTCTCAAAACAGGGTTTCCTTAAGGGCAATTTTAATATTATCATTCTTCCCTGGATTAGGTTTTCAAACCTCGCTCATCCCTTCTCTTTCGAGCTTACCTCCTGATAATGATGATTGTTTGTAGTGGATTGCAATATTTAACATTTACTTTATTCAAGTAGAACTCTGAACTTTCACAGATTGTACTCTACTTGCTGGAATGTTACACCACTAATGGCTGCAAGATGGAAGTCAGAGAGAGAGAGAGGAGACTCGAACCTTAGATATATGAGCAAGCCTGCCAACCTAACACCTTCCGATTTTCATTCTATGCATTTATCACACCCATCATGCATGCCTGTTACAGGGATAGCTTTACATTTTTAAACAAATAATACTAACCGTATTATTGTATGGATTTGGGGTTTCCGATTTATACTCCTCAAAGCTGCTCTCCCTAAGTGTCCAGCCACAGAACCGTCCCCGTCTATAAGCAAGATGTTTATACTACCTCAACTGCAGTAAAATACGTCATACAAATGAATTCAAAACAAACGATCATGGTTATCAGTAATGACTACTTTCGTAAAAGTGAAAGTTTAAGAAATTAAAACTGTTGCAGTAAAAAAGTTTTATCTTTAAGTATTTACTTCTATATATATATATATTTATTTCTGTTTTACGTTAATGGTATATCTAATGTAGCTGGACACAAGGGGTGGGGATGAGTTATGGGTTAACGATATGTCCTAATGGCAGAACACTAAGCAAAAAAAAAAAACGTGCCGGTGTAACAGCTATTCCATGTCGCATGGCCTTCAACATCGTTAACGAGCAAAGGGCGCTTCCTTCCTTAGTGAAGTATGCGAAAAGAAGAAATAAATTCCCACTAAGAATTAACAGTCAGCTATTAGCAATGTCACGATCTTGGAAACATTTCGTCTGTCAACAAATGCACGGATACATGGGAGATTGTCAGAGCCGGTACTGACTATAGCAATGAGCTGAAATGTAAAACGTCTATGGGCATAACACAAGTATACGTTAGGGAGAATAGAGGTTTACTGGATGCGGTTCATAAACATGTCACTAGATTGCGCGAATAATACCCAATTCAATAAAATTTGCGCACAGCTGGATTTAAACATTTTCTGTTGTTTCAGACAACTGGTACTGACTTAGAGACAACAGCAATGTTGACTGACATGTAATTCATGAATTTATGATCCCAACCGCAAGTCAGAATTTTAAGACATATGCAAGCCACACTCTTAGTGAGCAGAACATATTTTCCTTTGCAGATTTTTCTTTTTGGTATCTTCCTTCCTTCTTTACGTTTTCCATTACAGCGTTCAGCGCTCACTTCCATGGTTATGCTTAATTTTATCAAATTGTAGTACTAATATTCCTTTCACGACACATTCGAAAATATGTCTAGGAACCTAAATGTAAAAAAAAAAGTAAAGGTATCCGTGTAACAGGCAGTGGAGACCCATAGGGCAGTGAGATGTTGAGATTCCCACATTTTCTAGCCAATCGGCTCACAGACGGCGGTAAGGTTGTCAGCCTTACGCGCCGGCCGCCCTTTACCCACCAAGAATATTCCTATACTTATTTCTGATAGAGGCTGAGTCGACTCCAGGCCCATAGTGCGGCTGGATGGATTAAGTAAATTGAAAAAAATATCCAATGACCTCGTCTAAATGTATGATGAGGTAAATGTGGGAAATTATTCTATTATTATTGAAAACAGATAATTATATCGTGAATATTCAAATATATTTGCAAATAAATAATTTACGAACTCGCTATGTGCGACACGCTTGCAAACAAAATGTATATCTGAGATAAAGGAAATGATGGTCAATGAGCTATTCAAAAACCGAAAAAAGAATTTGGAAATTACATGAAAGTTAATCCAAGACGTCCACTTCACAGAACCACTAAACTTATATACTCTTATACGCTGAAGAGGGTTTCATTCAATTCCTCCGAAACGTCTGTAAACATTCAGAGGACTGAAGAAAGCAGTCGTCTGGGATTTGGCACCGTGTATATGTGGTGTTAACCGACGTTTCGGAGGAACGTATCGCCCCCATCTTCAGGGTAGAAGANAGGATTATACGGCCTTAAATCCCAGACGACAGTAACATTTTATTTCAGTCCCAATATAAGTCTGACTGAAAACACTGAAAGGAAGCGAACAGAGATAATGCAGAAGATTATGTTTGATGAGTAATGAGCATGTTATTGTTCAGCATTGGTACTGAAGCATGTAGGCATAAACAATAGTCGGGAATGCATTTCGCACTGTCACCATGAAGCGCATACATAGCAAACCCAGTGGGATAATGGGCTAGAAATGACGCTGTGATTTATAGCGTTCCACGTTTGCAGTTCCCGACACGTTCACAGCAAGGTGCGGATTCAACTGAAATGAGGTTCTTCGGTTTCGTGTTCCCAGCCCGTAATTCGAAATAGAAACTGCAGTAGCATCTTAAACCTTGCAAAGAGAGTCCAGAAATCAATCGAAGTAAAGTGTGTGTTCCTATTAAATTAAGGTAAGGTAAAGGTATCCCTGTAACAGGCCGTGGAGGCCTCAGGTTGAGGTTCACACATTTTCTAGACAATCGGCTCACAAATGGCGGTGAGGTTGTCAGCCTTACGTGGCGGCCACCCTTTATCCCCATGTATATCCCTGGTACTCATTTCTCTTAGAGGCTGAGTCGACCCCAGGGCCATAATGCGGCTGGAAGGATCCACCTCATCGGGATTCGATCCCGTGACCTTTCGGGTTGTAGCATAGTGCCTCAACCAACTACACTACTGCGTGCCGCTGTTCCTATTAAAGTAGATCTTTAAAATGGGTGATCACTTTGGCGGGCACTAGGAATGTATAACGGTCAGCGTGCTTACAGGCGCCGCCTGCTGATCTTGTGCGAGTGGGTTTTGCCAGTCCCTGCAGGTAGATAATCATATTATGCTTTAATTAAGTTCATGGCCACTTTCTCTGCAAATCTTCATTCAAAATCATGCTACCGTTAAAACTCTACACAATCTATTCATTTAAAAGGCGTCCTTAGTGAAATGAGAATCAATAAGTAGTCAATAATTTTAAATAAGCCATTTACTTCAGCAACCATTGCTTCTAACTTCCGTTCCAGAGGAACTCGGTATGCATAAAGCTCGGACTGCGCCTATACAGTGTATTTCTTCGCTCTACGCGGTAGCGTAGTTGGTTGAGGCACTATGCTACAAACCGAAAAATTTCGGGATCGAATTCCGACGAGATCATTTGATTTTTTCAATTGACCTAATCTTTCCAGCCGCACTATGGCCCTGGGGTCTACTCAACCCCTAACAGAAATGAGTACCAGGAATATTCTTGGGGGTAAAGGGTGGCCGGAGCTTAAGGCTAACAACATTACCGCTATTTGTGAGACAATTATCTCGAAAATGTGGGAACCTCAACATCTCACAACCCTATGGTCCTTTACAGTCTGTTACAGGAATACCTTCCATAATTCTCTTCTACTATGCTCAAACAGTCCGCTGGCTGGAAATGGAAAGAGTAGGAAACAATTCAATTTTCTAGTACACCATGTACCCACATTAGATTAAATACAACGGTTAAAATAATTCCGATGAAAAAACTACCCCTCTGCCCACTCACACAAGAAAAGAGCACCCTTGTGTGAGTGTCTGAGAATCTTCACCTTTGCCACGTTACGGACCGTCGTTGTGGACATTAAGATCCTGTGAAATAAATAACACGTACAGATATTAGTATCATTATGACCATTTCCCCTTCCACCATAGACAGCTTACTGAGTCTGTGCTCTGATTTGGTCAGATCTAAACTGGAGTATGTTTTCTGTTGCCTGAACTCTGACCCCAAGAAGCTCGAGCGAGTAACAAGAACATTTTAAGCCCTTTGTCAAAATAGATTCTTTTTCAAGACATGGAATATTACTACGACAACATATTAGAAAAAATCATTTTGCAGACATATATCAGGCGTCGTCATTTTGATGTTTTGTTCTCAACAATTGTGTTTAAAGGAGGTAAAATCTGCCCCTCTGTCTTCGTAACAGTGGGAATTCGTGTTTCTATTCGGAACACTTAAAACACGTTCCGTGCTCCTCCAGCCGCCGCCCTTAAACTAGATGTGTTTCTTCTGCAAATGCAGTGTATACATGTAGAGATATCTTTAGAAATATAAACAACATTAACCGATAGCTTCTGCCATTGTTCTTGTTTATTTTGTCCTGTGTTGTCTCATTGCTGTTGTTTGCTTTCGTGCTGACTCTGTGATTAGCCCCTGGTTGTTAAGCTAAGCGCCTAAATAAATACAGAATTAAACTGAGCTGGATTAAATTTTAACATTAAAATAACTCTAAACAGGGGAGGTACAATTTCAAGAAGCTCAAAGAGAATATTGTTTCTGTATGTTCTGGATACAGTTTACATGTTCCTTTTAGGACTTCAGAGATAATCTTAGTAGTGTGCATCCTGTTGTGTGTCATACGTATATAAGATATACAAAATTATATAAGGTATGCCGTATACACAACAATATTCTGTATTTAAAAACAAAGAAGACACTACTGTATCAACATTTGCTTTATATAAATAGTAATAATTTATATAAATTCAATTCAATTCAATTCAACTCAATTCTTTTTTATTTATGTCCCAAGTCAACAGC
>NW_019727094.1:105121-119089 GCF_002891405.2 Cryptotermes secundus
TCAATTGTTCTAAAGCTAATTCGTAACAGTGATCTACTTGAGGAAAAAAAAACGTTTAAAACAGAGAGCCGTAAATTTCTGCTGAATGCGTTCTAGTTTGTTTGCATCAGTTGACGTAATGGAATTCCAAACTACTGAACCGTATCCAACCTTGGATCTAACTAAAGTAAAATATAAAATGAACATGCATCCAAGGGTTGAATAGTTAAATGTGATACTGCGAATTATACCTAGCATCTTAATACACTGCGAAAATATAAAATTAACATGATCATGATAAAAGCATATGTTGATACAGTAGTGTCTTCTTTGTTTTATAAATACAGAATATTGTTGTGTATATGGCGTACGTAATATACTTTCGTATATCTTAATAATTTTCCTGGGGAGTAAAGCGCGGCCGGCGCATAAGGCTGACAACCTTACCGCCATCTTTGAGCCGATTGTCTAGATAATGTGGGAACCTCAACGTCTCACAGCCCTATCGGCCTTCACGGTATGTTACAGGGATACCTTTACTTACTTTACTTTTATATCTTATTTACTTCATAGATAACACTGAGCTCGTCACATATCGCAAGGCGCATCAATAAACAGAAGAAAGTCTATGTCACTTTGCTTCCCGTAGCCAATCATCTCACCCCAAACTCCCCCACCTTGCTCCCCCGCTCTGATTGGCGTGATATGATTAGCCAGCTACACGACGTTTAAGCGGTAGCAGTACTGCTGCATCCAATTACTTCGTAAATATAGAGGTGTAAATTTGGTTTAATAGGGTCGCACCCCTACGTGTTAGGGGATAAACATGCCGCTACATTGCTCTCACATCATCATGAATCCTGCATCTGCTGTACACGTTCACCATTCGAAATATAAAACCCATGGTCCAGACACCAGGAACCACATTCAGTATTCGTGTTTACGAGTATCGAGTGTTCTGTGTCATATTTTTCAGAATGCAGGATCTGTTTATCACATCACAACTAGAATGTTTAGTAAGGTAACATATGGCCGCGCCATAGCTCAAGCGGTTAGTCACTGGCTTCCCACAGCGGAGGCCCGGGTTCGCTCCCGGGTCTGGTCAAGTGGGATTTGTGGTGGACAAAGTGGCGCTAGGGTGGGTTTTCTCCGAGTACTTCGGTTTCCCCTGTCAATCTTCATTCCACCAAATTCTCCATCATCATAATCACCCGGGGCAGGTACAATAAGCCGCGATGTCGAGTGGACCCAACTGGACTCCACGCCCCGCTATGCGAATTAAAAAAAAATAAAAAAGTACTATACTCGATTCGATGCGACATGGTCCCGCTACTGAAAGCATCGTTAAATAACCAACAAATGAAACAAAACACACCCTGGACAGAGAGCTAGGGAGTGCACATTTAACAATCTTTAGAAACAGGTAATTAATTCTAATGCTGAATATTCAATGATGATGAAACAAACCGACATATAATTTACATAATATATTTACCATTTATGAAATTATAAATGTGTTTCCGCCACAAAGACCAATCTAGAGTGTCATGTTAGGGCATAAACTGAAATTATGTCATAAATCACTATCTAAATCATTTATATTATTAATATTTTGTTGTGGGAAGAATATGATCTCAACAATATCTGTCGTCCTTTATCCATCTGCAGATACCCTGAATTTCTTGACATATGCAGTGCTTGCTCTCTTATTATTTCTATATATCTATGGCTCTACGGCCTTGGCTGCTTTTCAGTTTCTTAATTCTACACAGACGGTAGGGCTCCTTGGACGGAATATCAGCCCGTCGCAAGGCTTCTACCTACACACAGAACAACACAAACACAGAATTAATGCACATAAATATCGATGCCTCAAGTGGGATTCGAACTCACGACCCCAGTGTTCAAGCGGGCGAAGGCGGTTCATGTGGCCACTGTGATCGGCAGTTATTATTTCATTTGCTATACATTTTGTTTCCGTTAATAAAAGCCGGATTTATGACACAAAACACATTTGTATTAGTATGTGTGTCAGCCTGTATGTGTTTATGTGCAAAAACCGACTGTTATTCTACACAGTGGGCTATCGTAGTATAATCGTAGTCCTATAGTCCACCGGCACTGGATTACAATTATGCGTGCGGCCTCTATCTAAGATTCCATTGTGTATAGCCTGTAGAACACACCCATAATACAATCACCCTTGTTAGTAATACACCATGCATATTCCGTCCACAGAGTATGGCACATACTCTGCCGCTTGTGAATCATGTTAAGCGATTTCTATTTACCTGTGTCGTGTGTTGAGTCTGAACTATGTCTCATTGGCTATAAGGAAATGGATTCCTCTTTATGCACTAGGCAATTCTACATATGATAAATGTCTATTTTATATTATCTTTGATGTTCATGCAGAGTTTTATTTGTAGTTCCCTGCATACAGATAACCACACTTGTCCATTACTCTGAGAGAAATGCATTCTGAACTTCGAATGCTTATTTTTTATCCAACGAGAGTACCAGTGAGTGTGAGAGTAATTCCATTACCGAAACCAATTCCTTACTTCCCCTTCGATTCCTGAATAGAACCTCACAAATGGAATGAATCACTCACGTCCACATGCGATGAGTAAACAGAGAAATAATCGAAAATTACTCGGAACCTACATTCTCCCTGAGGTTAATATGAGAAGCATTCATGCATCTAACGAATAATAAATTTCTCTTTTATAAATCATTTTATATTAATATTTCCTGTCATGCGATTTTTAAAATTTGCTACTGCAATCAAAATACTGCAGAGGTAAAGAAAATTTGGGTCTATACACCCACTCCCACCTACGTCGTCATGGGGTAATGCTTAATTGGTTAGGCATAGGGACAAATTTACCTTTACTGTAGAAACTATATTCACATTTCTAACAGTTATGAATGAACGAATGTATAAGGGACGGGCATTCTTGGCCCTTGCACCGCGACAACAGTGATCTATTGTGCCTCTTCTTCTGATTATCCCCTCAAAAATCCTGCGCTTCTTTCGAAACGCAGGATTTTGTACGTGGGGACGTCAAAATAGTCACTTGGTTCCATAAAATTTTGACCCAAGTGACTCAAACTTAAATAAGCTAAGGCCTCACAGGATATGTGTGGCTGTTTCATTTTCTTCTTGACACCTCTCACAAGTTGGACTATTACTTTTTTTATTGTTAGTGGGGTACTGCGGCCACTTCTGGCCTATTGTACCAACCCAAGATGATAGGTGAGGGTGATTGTGGAGCAAGTGGTGGAATGAAGATTGGCAGGAGAAACCGAAGTACTCGGAGAAAACCCGCCCAGCGCCACTTTGTCCACCACAAATCACACTTGAGCAGACCCGGGATCGAACCCGGGCCGCCGTGGTGGGAAGCCAGTGACTAACCGCTTGAGTTGACTATTACTTAGTCCAGTCCTTTGAGGTGACAGTGTCCTGTGTGATTCATACTTGTCCAGTCCCTGATTGCCTTTCTGGCGACTCCTATAAAGATGAAACCGGCTGGTTCAGGTCCTATGAACGCATTTTTAGCTCCAATCTTTGCCAATTGGCCTGCTATTTCGTTTCCAGCAATACCCTCATGCCCCGGCATCCATATCAGTTGTACCGTTATGTTTGGCCAGTTCCGTGAAAGTTTGGTGACAATCCAAGACCAATTTTGAGGTGATCTGGTGTTTGGCAAGCGCTTTAAGTGCAGCTTGGCTGTCAGATAGAATGTAGATGTTCCTATTTCTGTAGTGCCTATCTAGATTCTCCATAATATATGCCTTAATGGCACATACGTCTGCCTGGAATATCGTCGTGTACTGCCCGAGGCTGAAACTAAGTTTGCGCCTCGTGCCATAGCAGTACACACCAGCTCCAGTGCCCTTATTTATCTTGGAACCATCTGTATACCAGATCAATCCCCCTTTTCTATCGGGCCGATACCCGTCTTCCCATTCACTCCTGTCAGGAAATCTGACTGTGAAGGGTTTTTCATATACATGTCTCAGTATCATTTTGTCAGACCCCATTTGTAATATGGGTTCCTTTTCATGTCCTGAGTTATGTATGCATGGCCGAAATCATTGGATCCAGGTTTCCATTGATCACTGCACTGGCCTCTGCCTCCAACTGTACATGCAGTGGGGGGAGTCCAAGGAGTATCTCCAGTGCAGCTGTGGGAGATGTTCGAATTGCTCCTGTGATACCTAAGCAAGCCAACCTTCGCAATTTTCTAAGTTCTGCCTTGCTTGTCTTGAGTTTAACTCTGGGCCGCCATACTGTGGCGCCATATGTAATTATGGGTTTACAACTGCAGTGTATATCCAGTGCACAACGTGCGGCTGCAGTCCCCAAGTTTTACCAAACATGCCCCTGCATGTCCAGAAAGCCTTAGAGGCTTTGTTAATGACCTTGTTCAGCTGCTTTTTCCATGTCAGTCCCTTATCTAATACTAGATCAAGGTACTTGACATCGCTGGAGAGCTGGATCGTCTTATGGAAGAGGGTCGGTTCCTTAAGACCCTTTATATTTCTCTTCCTGGTAAACGGTATAATTACCGTCTTATTGGGATTGATGGAAAGGCTTGTTTTCTCACACCATCGTTGGACCATGTACAGAGCTGTCTGAAGACGCTCTGATAGTGTCGAAAGGAATTTTCCGTTTATGAGGATTGCTATGTAATCAGCATATCCTACTGTATAATACCCATCATCATTAAGTCCCCGCAGGAGATCGTCAACGACCAGGCTCCAAACAGAGGCGAGAGCACGCCCCCTACTGGCAATCCCTAGACGCGGACGCCCACAGGTTCTCTCCTCATAGTGTGGCAGCTATGGTTCTGCTTTCCAGCATAGCACCGATCCACCTGTATATTGCAGGCTCCATGCCATGCTTTTCAGCGGCCTGTTTGATTACATCAAATGAGGTTCCATCAAAAGCTCCTTCTATGTCAAGGAATGCTCCTAAGGCAATATCATTGTGTTCAATCGCACTTTCTATGCGTGTTACCACATTGTGTAGTGCACTTTCGGTAGATTTACCTGTTTGGTAGGCATGTTGGTTTCAGTGTAGAGGATATGTCCTCAACGCCCCGTCTCTGACATGCCTATCCACTATTTTCTCAATCTTTTTCAAAAGGAAAGACAACAGACTGATAGGACGATAAGGCTTAGCCTCGGTGTAATCTAGTTTCCGGGCTTTGGAATAAATGTCACCTTAAATTGCATCCATGCCATGGGGATGAAACCATATGCCATGCAGGCTCTATATATGCGACATAGGCGTGGAACTAAGAGTTCTGCCCCTTGCTGCAAAAGTTCCGCTACATTTCCATCTGTTCCCGCTGACTTAAATGGTCTAAACGTATTCAGTGCCCATCTGATTTTTGATTGATTAATTATGACTTTGTCCAGATTTCAGTCTACACTGCTTGTCTTAATTTGGCAAGTGTCCATTTTCCTGTCTCTGTCCATCGGCCAAATTATCAATCAATTTTGAATAAGTAAAGTGAACCCCGAATAATTCATTCAGTGTCCCCCTTCCTGTTTGAGTATACTGCCCGTTAGGCAGCTTAATCGTGCTGACCTTGTTGGTCGCCTGTTTTGCCATGATCCTCATGAGTCTGGCACCGTCTGGTACATCACTGATCTCCTGGCAGGGCCTCCTCTAAGAGGATCGCTTGACTTTCCTTATTTCTTTGTTGTAACAGGTAAGGGCTTCCTCGTAGGTGTCTCACTGCCCCGTTCTTTTAGCTGTATTAAACAGCCTTCTCGTTTTGGTTCTAAGCCCACTCAGCTGTTTACTCCACCAAGGCTCTCTCGCCTTTGTTCGTGAGTGGCCCTATCCGGACAATTTCTATTAAAGGACGTGATAATAGCCCGTTGCTACTGGTCAACGGACCGATCAACATCCTTTATTGTCATATATTTCGCGAGATGGTCTCCAGATTTACATTCAGGTCGTCTTTGTAAGACTCCCAATTGGTTCTGTTAGGATTCCTATAAGTGTTTTGATCTACTGTAATGTTGCTTATTTTAAAGCATATATGTATCTGTGATCCGATAGGGACAGCTAATCACATACATGCCAGTTACTTACCAGGTTTCCTGTGTTATTTGTCCCTAGTGTCAAATCAATAACCTCGTTCCTATTGCAAACCACAAATGTAGGCTCGTTACCTTGGTTTACTTCCTCCACTGTTTCCAGAATGGAATTATGGTCATCTTCGGTAAGCTTATCATCCGGATATATATATTTCCTTGAAAACATCTTCCTTTATGTTGGTCAGAGCCGCCTTGTAAGTCCCTGGTCCCTTAGAGTCCCTGGACGTTTTCGGAGTTATGGCCGTTTCTGTACGGGTACTGCCCTCCGACCTTGGTCTCTTAAACCTACCGGTGGGGGTTTCTGTCTGCTTGGACGAGCCTGCATTTCCTGGCTGCTGACTGCCCGCAGTTCCTGCTATGCATTCCCCAGTTCTTCCCTTTTCCAACTTTCGTCTGGCGCATCCAGGCAAGATTACTAAGTATCCCATTCCTTCTCCTACTGCAGGTGTGCTAGATGTACCAGCCCCCTGTAAAGGTATGTCAGTACTACTGACTCCCAATAGAGTTTTTGGTTTTACCTCAGGTAGGTTCCGAACCACTGGTTCGTCCCTGCCTTTGGCTGAAAATTCAACAGCAGGTTCGCAGGCTGCACCTGGGTCCCTTAGTGGTTCACCAGATCTTCCAGCCCCCTGCTGAAACATTTCTCGTAGGGATCCCCTTGGAGGGGTTCCTCTTCAATTTAAGGTCCTTACGATTGTTTTATTTTCTGGCTCCTTTCATTTTGGTCCCACGAGTCTTGGGGATTTAAAAGGTCGCCACCCGCAGCGCCCCATACGGGTGGAAGACATAAATACAACGGGGTGCTGCCTGGTGCCCACAGGGGATCTTTCAAGACACTGGCTAATTACCACCCCAGTGCCATGCAGCCCTCAGCACGATGCCTCACACCTTGGCTTAGGTGGTTTGGTCCTGTAGTAAATGCAACCCTCACAAGCCTCCAGGACCAAGAGTGCCTATTCGGGGGGAGAGGGGTATCCCAGATGATTAATGGGAGTGCGACACCAGTTAGTCATGAGTTGCGACCAGGGCAACCTACATGAGAAATTCACCACTGGGGTTAACTTATGAGCTCCCCCATTCCCACCCTTCCACATGGGTTGCTCAGACCGTTTTAGAGTGTTGAGCCCTAGGCTTGCGGCAACTTATCGGTACCCTAGGAAGCCAACTCAAATAGCCGAAGCTAACCCCATAGGAGTGCTCTCCTTCATTCGTCCCAGGTGCACCGTAGTGAAACCCAAGAGTCATTATGCCGCCTCGTGGGAGGCTCCGGTCATATAGCCATTGCCCTTTATGGGAACTTAGCCGCCAGCCCCGGTAGGTCATACTGATCCAGACCCCGAGACTGTCGTTGCCCGGCGAGACCATGAGGGGTGTCCCAAAGCTGTGTCCCAACGCATCCCTGGTCCATGATGCGTCCCCACCAAAGAGACAGGCGTCGTTCGGCGTCATTACCACCTGTATTTTTTCCCAGATCTATATATATATACTTATGTGTGTTTTAACATGTACAAGCATAAGGATTCCAATACCAGTGGGCACTGGTGTTTCATCAATAGCAGACACAACGACCAAGAAACTGGCGCAACAAATCTGAATTTTATTTTGCGTACTTGTTACAGAAGTTTCAGAGATATCCTTCTGTCTGAAAACATGTATTCACGCTATATTTTAAAGTCGTCAATAACTTTCAGGGTGAGGAATATTATAGTGCAGACTCAGACACTGACATTCTCTTATATCTTGTAACAGATCTGATCAACGACAAGCTAGGCAACAGCTATGTAAAAACGGTCTAACGCGCAACAATAGACGAGGCTGTTTTCTATGTAGTCCGCGCGCCTAGCAACAGCAGGAACGGGGTTCTGTGATCAGTTGCCAGGTTACACAACGGTTCTTAAACTAGAGCTGTGTTTTCTGTGTGGTCCGTGCCACGGCTATATAATCTCCACCATGTCCTCTGAGTCGTACACTGTTCGCAACATTGGGCAAGGCGAAGCTCGACAGAGAAAGTATAAGAGGCTTATATACGACCGTTCAAGTGACTAGACTGCCGTTGCAGCGGATGCTACTAGATATAGGGCATAATCTGCTGTACTGAGCCTGGGTTGACGGAGGCCCTGTGTATTTAATACATTTATTATCATGTGTAGCATGTAAAATGTAAATATCCTTTACATTATGACAAATGACTTACTACTACAGAAAATGACTCTGACAAAAGACAGACCCGTCTTCTCGTCAGACACCAAGGCTTAATGACTGTCTGAACATCAGTCACAATATGACTTTGACTTTGACTTTGTGAGTCGTAAGAGACGACGAAAAGGAAGTCTCAGATCTGAGAGAGTAAAATATGATCGCGAGTCCTAAAGGAGTCAGACCCAAGAAAAACTGAGCTGGCAAAGGACAGCAGCATATACAAAAGACAGACCAGTCTTCTTGTCAGAGAGGGCGCCCCACAAAAACAAGACCGTAACTGTCAAACAGTAATAAATATCTGGTCATGAGCCCCAGATGGGGCTCGACACCAAGACTTACTGACTGACTGACCGTAAGTCGTAATGTGACTTCAAATTTGAATTGTGAAACATAAGTGCATCTAGCCCTCTTTACAGACGACACCTGTCTGTATGCGACAGATCTCAAGGAGGGTTTTGTTGTTAGAAAATTCCAGCGCGGTCTCAGCATAATGGAGAGCTGATGTGAGCTATGAATGTCGAAATTAATGAAGATAAGACTCAGGGGATCTACTTCTCTCGTGGTGGTCGTCGTCCACCTGTGTCTCATCTTATACTGAATGGAAGAAGTATTTCATTTGTAAATAGTGCAAAATTCTCGGTGTAATCTTCGCTAAGATATTTACATGGATATTACACATAGAAATGAAGGAAGTCAAGGCCTTCAGAACATTTATTAGAATGTATTCCCTATTTAAAAGTGAGAAATTAAATGCTAACATTGAACTGGCACTCACACACAGGTCTCATTAGATCTGTAATGACGCTAGACCCGCCTGGGAATTCGCGGCAGATACCTATTTAATGAAATTGCAGCGCCTGCAAAACAAGGTTCTCCGCACTATTGGCAGTATTCCAAGGGTTCGCGAATTACTTACGGCTTTCAAAATTCTCTACATACACTATTATATAACAAAATTATGCAGGCAACAAGCAGAAGTCATTCAAAATCACGATAACGAAAATGTTCTCAATACTGGACAAAGTGAAGCCCGACATAGAAAGTATATGAGGCTTAAACTTGGCAGTGGTCAAGCATACCACCTTTCAAGTTACTAGATTGCCGTTGTATCGGAAAGCCACTAGAAATAGGACAAATTCTGCTGTATTGAACTTGGACTAACAGAGGCCTTGTATATATCGTATATACACTTTAACATGTTTAACATGTAAAATGTAAACATCTTTTACATTATGACAAGTGATATACTACTGCAGACAATAACTCTGACAAAAAGACAGAACCGTCCTCTCGTCAGAGAGGGCGCTTCACAATAACAACACCGTAACTGTCAAACAGTAATAAATATCTTGTCATGAGCCTCAGATGGGGCTCGACACCAAGACTGACTGACTGACCATGAGTCGCAATGTGACTTTGACTATGACTTAACCGAGGGAGTGACAGATTAGTTCAAAGGCAGTAAAGAGAAATTAGCAGCTGAAGAAGCAGGCAAACAAGAGGATAGAAGTTACGAGTTACGAGTCAGTCGTAAGCTTAAGAAGTCCAGGAGAGTCTTTAGTTGAGTTTGTTTCGTGGTATATTTGAGGACTCCTCCGCAAATATCAGCCTCTAAGTTACAAGGCGTTGACTGGGAAAAGAGGTGTGAATGATGATCTTCCTAGGGTTCTGACATCAGAAAGTAACTTATTTTAAGTTGATATCCAAGAAGTGGTGTTGGAGAAGAATGGAGAAGATCAGTTGAACCGATTATGCGAGAAATGAAGAAGTGTTAATTAGAGTCAGTGAGCAGAGGAATATCCTACACGAAATAAGAAAACGGAAGGCTAATTTGATTGGTCATGTTTTACGCAGAAACTGCCTTCTAAAAGAAGTTATCGAAGGAAAGATAGAGGGGCGGATAGAAGTGACAAGAAGACGAGGAAGAAGACGTAAGAAGATGCTGGATGACCTTGGGGACAGAAGAGGATACTGTCATTTGAAGGAGAAAGCTCTAGATCGCATTAAATGGAGGAATTGTTTTGGAAGAGACTGTGGACCTGTCGTCTTGACAGATTACTGATGATGATGATGATGATGATGATGGTCCAAGAACTTCCCTGAAGACAATGAGGAAGACACCGGACAGAAACTCGTAACTGGGACCTTTCTCGAAAACGAAGCAGGTGTTATTCGTATGTCATCCCCCATGTTAGAGTCCACATGAGGTGAGGTCCTCAGCTCTGATAAGGGCAGAGTATCTATGTCGGAGAGGTTAGTAGGATCTCAATATTAACTTGGAGAACCGGTCAGTCTAGCTACCACCGATTGATATCATCATCATGTATCTCATAGTATCAGTCGAATTTCTTTACCACTGAGCTGAATTTTACACAGAATAAGCGGTCTGTGGTTTCCATGACGGAATATACTACACACAAGTCAGATAGAGTATGTAGGAACCCAGCTTACTAGGTATCCGTTTGTTTGCTGCATGACAAAACGTGCATGCAACGTAATTTATATTATAATTACTGCAGAAGTGACACGTTCCAGATAAAGCCTTGTTTAGTCGCTACATTTCTACAAGTATCACAGTACGTGTGTTAAGTATAAGGAAGTACTTTAACACGCATGCGTGGTTAATATTCCAAACACGCTCGTAAGCAATGTCACGAGTTAAATATTACATATATAAAGGTGGCTCTAGCCACCTGTGCCTTTATTTTGGAGTTGAAGTAAAAACCTCCGGTGCAATTATGCTTGCCAAGATTCTGTGCGTTTATCTTCTCATTCAGGTACGTGCTCTTCTGTCTTGTTTCCTCCCCCTCTGTGTGTATGTGTGCGCATGGAATTGCAACCACGGCTGGCCCTACTCGCAGCCCCACGCAGCCTCTTAATTAATGAGCAAAACGAGCTCTTTCTGCAGCATGAATATGATCACTCACTTGCATCCAGTGCCAGCTAAAGAGAGAATTCAGGTCTCATGAACTGCTGGCTCCGTCTTACAGTGTGTGGCATAAGGGAAACTTCATATAGCTTATGAGTGCTAATATAAGTAGTGCCTGGAATTTCAGAAAAGTAACATAAAATATATCATGTAATTAATAGGGAAAACTTATCAGGAATAACATGGTGGAAATCGGTTTCCAGTAAAGCCGCTGACATAAGCCACGAAGTTAAACTTAAACAATTGCAAAGCGGCTTCCGTAGTCTAGTCTAGTCATGACTCAAGGTACGCGGGTTCAAACCCGGCGGAGGTCGTGGAATTTTTAAGGGCGGAAAAATTCAGGGAACAAGTCCTCCGGGAGGGACTTTAAGCCGTGGGTCCCGTGTCTTAGATTTACGGTACGTAAAAGATTCTCATATCTCTAGGAGACCTCTGAGCAAAATTAGGCAACTTTCCCGCCCAAGTAGTTTCCAATGCCTCTGGTAGATGGGGGAAGCATCTGGTACCGAGGGCCGACCACGTTGGCTGAGCAAAATTAGACAAGTTTCCCGCCCAAGTAGTTTCCAATGCCTCTGGTAAATGGGGGAAGCATCGGGTAGCGAGGGCCGACCTCGTTGGCTGAACGGGGCTGATAGCACACACCAGTACCGGTAGGGTATGGCGACTGGTAGAATATCAAAGGGGGACGTACAATAGACTATTAGTCGCGGTTCATGAGGAAACCCACCCCCTCCAATAATAATAATAATAATAATAATAATAAACAATTGCAACATTTGACAGAATATACAACACCACGTTCAGGCTCCCACATTTTCTCTAGAAAATCGGCTCACAGTCGGAGGTAAGGTTGTCAGCCTTACGCGTCGGCGGCCATTTTAACCCGCAGGAAAATTTCTGAGTCGACCACAGGGCTGGAAGTTTTGGGTAAATTTAAAAAATCAAATTACCTCATCGGGAAACGAACCCGCGACCTTATGGATAGTGCCTCAACCAACTACGTTACCGCGTGCCCCAAGACGCAGCACCATATCACTTATTTATTGTTTATTTAATGACACTGGTAGTAGCTCAGGTTATGCAGCGTCAAATGATTTATTTACTTAAATACTCACTTATGGAGCTGAGCCCTTCTTAAGGAGGAGCCAATTCTGCAGTTACTCAAGAATTTCCCAGCATTTTATGGAACCCGAAGGTTCATTACCGTGTTCACAAGAGCCCTCCACTGGTCCCTATTCTGAGCCAGATCAATCCAATCCATACCATCCCATTCTACCTCTCTAAGATCCATTTCAATATTGTCCACCCACCTACTACTTGGTCTTCCCAGTGGTCTCTTTCCTTCTGGCTTTCCCACCAATGTCCTATATGCATTCCTTTTCTCCCTCATTCGTGCTACATGCCTTGCCCACCGCATCCTCCTTTACTTGATGATTCTAATTATCAAATATTCTCCTCAACACCCTGTTCTCAAACTCAGATGATAGGATTATTAGTAAGTAATGACTTTTAAAGGGCTTGAGAAGGCAGAGGTCGTGGCCTGATTTGAAGTACCTTCTTGGAATTTGTCTGGAGATAATCAGGAAACCCAAAAAGAACTCAGGCAGCAAATTCGGTGTCCCAGCCACTAACTGCTGCATCAAGTACCTGACATAGAGTTTCTGCCTATAAGCAAAGCGTCGATCCGCGACTTGTAGCTTCAAGGCAACATTTTTTGTTTTACGGGAAGAAACCTTACGATTATTTACGATTATTCCATGTTGTCAGCAGCAAATAATATTTAGATCCGCGTTGTGTTGTCTTAAATTATATAAGATACACGAAATTTTAAACAAAATTCCAATTTCGCAATATAATGATATTGTGATTATTAAATTGAAGTGTTCAATCTCAACACTGACATCCGACTGGCATAAGCATGTAGATAAAGAAAATATGAATACGACGATGAAATGTCTACGATTTAGTGCGAACCCTCAAGAGTATTTTAACATGCTCTAAATTTGTAATTACTTTGCTTTTCAATAATTAGGGAATATTACGTTACCACACTGCGAGAAAGTTGAAGGTAACAATGGTAACATTGACGGGTGAAATTTCAGTCTGTCGTAGAAGGGTGTATGAAATAATTCCTGCCCTTTACTATTTTGGAACTTAATAGGATGGGCTAGATAATGACATTGGTTCAGTTCCTAAACACTTAAGCACGACAGTAAACAAGGTTTTGTAAAAGGATGAACTTTTGGATTCCTCCGATTCTCAAAGGTGGTCAGTGTAGTTACCACCAACACCTAAACCACTTATACCGTCAGAATCACTCAGTGGTCGTTCTTCTACTTCTGAGACTGTCTTTATCACCCCTCTCTCCCATGTTCTCCATACCCACAGAGTGAAGGTGGGGCTACACTGAATACATTTACAAATGGCATACAGCTATGTCCCTGTGATATGTCCCAGTTACTTTAGAGACTCCTACGAGGGCTACTGACCCGCACACACTCCGAGAGAGAGAGAGAGAGAGAGAGAGAAACCTGCTGAAGATTCCTCTACGGTGTAAACAAATTACCCCAAGCCCCAACAAAAATAAAAACTGTTCGGTTCCATAGGACCCAGAGATGTTAGTTACGGACTAATAATAAAATATATATATATATATGTATATATACAGGTGTTTCATGACTTTAGGGCATAACTGCAGGAGGTTATTTCCTAGGTCTTTGTGATCAAAAAAGTTCATAAAA
>NW_019727094.1:119289-135401 GCF_002891405.2 Cryptotermes secundus
GCCAGATGATAGACGCGGTTCACACGAGGGCGTGTACGGGAATGGAAAAACGGTCATAACTCCGTAACCGTCCAAAATCGGACACATGTTTATATGAACTTTTTGATCACAAAGACCTAGGAAATCACTTCCTGCAGTTATGCCCTAAAGACGTGAAACACCCTATATATATATATATATTGTTGTTTATTGAGCTAAACCTTCATTTCCCATACGTAATCGTGGCACAGTGTTTTTAAGCATAGGGACAATTTTCATTTATCATTTCGAACAAAAGTTTTAAGTTTTAATAAATTAACGCATTTTATATTACCGTTTCATTTTCTTATCTAAGACTATTTGTGCTCTGAGTAAAATTGTAAGTCCTATTTAATTTTCACTTGCAGTAGAATTTATATGGTATTACATGTACAAACATAACGATTCACTGTAATTTTTTTTATTTAACTCCAATAATTATACAATCTATCCATTAAGTGTAGATAATAAGTACATTTCACTGTAAATAATCGTTACCTTATTACGCCGATATGCTCATACAATAAGGAGTTTCGAATTGCACTGATGCAGTAACTGCCGCAAATTTGGTAAGAGGAAATGAAGACTGAATCCGGAAACAGTTTCTCAAATAATGCTAACGTATTCTCTTTCAGGGACTTGTTCTTGCAGCGGCAGCAAGTGGTAAGTAACCCATACATAACATTAGTTACACGTAAAGGAAGAGCACGTCACCATACAGGTAATATATATTTACTAACGCTACAAATCTCACAGACGGAATACGTATTGAATTAATATCGACTCTGTCCCTGTAATTTAGATTAACGATTTAGAGAGAATATGGAGCTCGTGACTACAGTTCAACAGAAAAATGAATTTGCCTGTACTCTGACGCGACGGCGTTCTTCTGTCTTCCATGCTCTTCTGCAACTTATATATCCATCTTCACAACTGCAACATAAGTTAGAAAATAAAACAAAACTCCGTGGTTTTAGGCCGCAGGCGAACTATACCGACCGCCGCTTGTCGTCGAAATTAGTTCCAACTTTAGCGGATAGAGGGTGTCGTGTGAACAGCACAACGAATTCCCACGGCCATTAATTTCGTTTTTCTAGACCGGAGCCGCTATTTCCTTGAAATAGCTCCTCAGTTATCCTCATGAGGCCGAGTGGACCCCGTTCCAGACCCACTACTTCTCATAAAAGCTGGTAGCGCCGGGAATCGAACCCGGATCTCTGGCTCTGTAGCCAGGAGCTCTGACCACTAGATCACAGAGGCGATCCAACATAAGTTACATTAATTTATATTTTATATTCACACGTACGTGTATACTTGTAAAATGTATAAATTTCATGACCATTAAGATATATTAAACAACAATGAGGAAGAAGTTCATTCTCCAAAAACATTTATCATTTATGTAAATGTTAACAATATTTACACACATCCATTGCTTTGTAACATATTAAACTCATGGCAGTCTATTATGCGGGCTACTTAAACATTATATTTTTTTAATCTTATACTTCACCTTTCAAATGTATTGTTCACTGCAGAGTATGCTTACTTTTGTATAAGAAAATTATATTGATATCGAACATCTTGTAATTGTATAATGTTCACTGTCTACAGAATTAAAAGAATTACTTCTATACTGCAGAATCAGCTAGAGCACAGATGATAGCCATATATATGTAAAACACTTTCATAAAACCTAGATAACTATATATACTCGTGAATCTTGGTCTCTACAATTAGAATGGGACGAATTCAAAAAATTTTGACTCTGTTGCTATTACACAATTTACTTAACCTGGTATATTTATTTTCAGACACTGTGCCTTCAAGATGGAACCTGTCAGGTAATTATTTAAATTATGTTTGATTAATTACAAAATTTCTAGATTTAATTTGTAAGAAATATCTGTCGGACCGTTAAAATAAATTATCAATATAGAAGCTACTTCTCATATACAATTAAATGATTGCTTTCTATACGATTTTTATAGGTGTGAATTTTGTATTTATACTGAGATTGAAATGCGTTTCCATAATTTAGACCTTATTACAACTTAATGTTTTGCTTAAAATAGTACCTTCGTTTCAGACATTTCATCTCTTAAAGGGGGCAACGCAGGTAAACTGCATGCTCATTAATTTAAAGAACAATTCGAATATTATATAGAAAATTATATGAGCCCATCGGAATAAATAATTTATATAGAAACTACTATTAGTATAGAATTAAATATCTGTTTCAGTACAGAACTATTAAGCTTATTTTGGACACTATCTATCGTCTGGTACATAGAAGACAAAAAGCCACAACGTTTCGAAGACTGGATCTGTCTCCGTTCTCAGGTGGAGAACGGTGGAGAAGGAGACAGATCTAGTCTCCGAAACGTTGTGGTTTTTTGTCTTCCATATACCAGACGATATATAGAGTCCAAAATAAACATAATGGTTCTGTACAGCATACACCATCATCAGAATTCTTTCAAGTTTATCAGCTGTTCGAGTATTCGATGCCTTGTAGAGACTCGATACTTGGTCTATAAGCTAAGAGGACAACAAAGACTGAGTTACTTTTCAATATCTTACAGTGCATCGCTACTTTATAGTTTATTTGAAATTACGTCTTTCATTTCGAGCACTCCTCCTTTAATATTAATAACTTAAATTACATATTATGTATTATAAGTGTCCTTGAAATCCATTTAAAGAAATATTAAAGCTGCAGGAATAAATTATAATATAAAACTACTATTACCATTATAATTACATAATCAATTTTGTATGTAATTCTCAGTTTAAACTGTAAAACTGTTTTATGTTTAACTAAAATTGGTATATTTTCTTTCAGATATTATACCTTTTCAAGGATATATACCAGGTAATTACTTTTAATTATATACTGGCTGATCACAATTATCTCTGAATTTTAATTATAGAAAATATTAATTAAATATACTGTACGTGAACCTGGATCCTGTTATCACTAGGCCACTGGATGAAAATGTAAGTGTAGCAACTGCTGCTTACATGAAGATAAATAGTTATTTGGATATGTGACTTTCATGAAAGTGAAATCTGGTCTCTCCCCTGCGAGAATAACAACGACTGTGATAAGTTTCAATAATTCTAGGCTGTATCATCACTATTTATTTTACTGAAAATGTTGTCTTTCTTTCAGGCACTGAATATCTGAAAGGGGGCTTACAAGGTAATTAGTTATATTATATGCTGATTTATTATAAATGTCATCAGATTTCACATACAAAATATACCGCTAAGCCTCTAGAAAAAATGATCAATTCATAGATTACATAGTGTATGGTGAATGTTAAGTTCCTAACCTTTGCCACCACCAGTTAATTTGCTTCCCTGAATGATCGGACTTCAAGTATACTTGTATGTCGCCTCCTCTCTATCAAAATATGGTCGATTCGACTGTGTATCTTCCCTTCAGGAGATGTCAAAGTAAATCTATGGATGATACTATGTGGGAACATTGTGCTTTTGACAGTAGGACATTACAACGAATACACATTATATAATTTAAGTATATCAAGGTGAGCATTTTAAGTATTTTCTTTGTTTCGTCTGGGGATATGCCTAAACTGTAAGAATTCATAAATACAAGAAATACTATAAGAGCATTTACTGACCGTGACGCATCTCAGGAGGTTAGTCGCTGGTTTCCCACCGCGGTGGCCCGGGTTCGAGCCCTAGTCAGATCATGAGGGAATTGCGGTGGACAGATTGACACTGGGACAGGTTTTCTCCGAGTTCTTTGAGTTCCCCTGCCAATATCCATTACACTGACTGCTCCACAATCATCATCATCATGTCTCATCTGGGGCTTGTACAATAGGCCAAAGAGTGGCTGCAGTACTAAATGGCCGCAGTCTAACTCCAAGAGAAAAACAATAAGAAAGGGCAGATATTATTCACAGAATAAGTCAGTATGTGACTATAATCATTTAGTTGCACGATTTGCTTTCGTATTTAAATATACACGTAATTCGCCAACAGCAACATTGTTACCAAATATTTTTTGCGTAATAACATTAATAATAATATTAATAATTATTAATTAATATTAATACCTTAATATATTATATTTTATTGCTGGTGGGGTGGGAGTAAGTCCCTTGTACTGCGGCCACTTCTGGCCTATTATTCCAGCCCTAGATGATAGGTGAGGGTGATTGTGGAGCAACTGATGGAATGTAGATTGGCAGGGGAAACCGAAGTACTCGGAGAAAACCCGCCCCAGCGCCACTTTGTCCGCCACAAATCCCACGTGACCAGACCCGGGATCGAAACCTGGCCGCCGCGGAGGGAAGCCAGCGACTAACCGCTTGAGCTATGGCGCGGCCCTATATTAATATCTTACTATAACTATTTCTTATAGACTCGCGGCACCTGCAACTATTGCTCTTTCCTTGCGAGATCTCCATGATACAAAATTTTTGCTAAATCACTGAATAACTACACCACTCACATTTAATACAGTTGTAGGATCATGCAATGGTAAAATTCAGTATTACTTATGTGCACAACATTTCTGTCTAAATTAAGAACTTGTGCTAGATTTAAGTGTTTCATTGTAATTGAAGTGATTAAACTGCTATATTTTGTTCTAGGTTTTCTGAATTTAATCAAGGACATTCCATGTAAGTACAAATTTAACACACCCTGATCATAGTATTTTTCATTCTGACACGTTTCGATAAAATTAATACTCGTCCAGTAGGAACACTGAATTAAATACGGATAAGACAAAGAGCTTCGTTATAACGTCAGATATAACAATTACTGGAGCAACAGTTCAGAATGGATTTTGATGAAAACTGATATTCAGGGACATTGTTCAAGTAAACCTAAAAATACATGCAATTGTTATATGTATTTTAGGACTGTGAAATTTATATTATGGAAATTTAATTCTAACGTAAACGTAAACAATATGGGATATTCCACTTTTGCAACTCGGCTTCCTAAACATAAAGGAACTTCACTAATTATCAATACAGTTCGTAAGAAATCTGTTAGCTGAGAAGTATTAATATTTCCAGTTGCGAAAATTCATAGTTATCTTCATAAGAATCTGATCAAGGGTGTAAATGTATACTACTGAGATTTTCAGTAACAGTCGAAAAATGTTGCAGAATTTAAACATGATCCGTAACACACAAATTTGACTGCTTATTAAAGCAGTCACTAGTTGTTCCCAAGTGCATTAGTCCTTGACACAAACTTTCATTAGAGTCTGACGTCCGCCTTTAATAAATAATTGATCTTACCACGAATTTTCGATGTCCTTTATATAAAAAGACAATCATTTTTATTGTCTTATAACGATAAGTCCTACACCAAATATTAGTATTTACAAATCCCACCGTAAAAAAAAAACCTATTCTGTTAGGACATAAACTACATCAACTGCATCGTGTAGTGTATATAATGTATATGTATATATTTATGTCACTTATATCATACATCATTTAACATTTTATACGGGCCGCGCCATAGCTCATGCGGTTAGTCGTTGGCTTCCCACCGCGGCGCCCCGGGTTCGATCCCGGGTCTGGTCAAGTGGGATTTGTGGTGAACAAAGTGGCGCTGAGGAAGATTTTCTCCGAATACTTCGGTTTCTCCTACCAATCTTCATTCCACCAATTGCTGCACAATCACCCTCACCTATCATCTGGGGCTGGTACAATAGGCCAGAAGTGGCCGCAGTACAAGGGACTCAGTCCCAACCCACTAGCAATAAGAAATAACATTGTATACATTTTCATCATTTATTACCTTTTTTAATATTGTGAATATAATCCCAAAATGTATTTGCTACAACACAGCAATCTGCTAATAAATACAGATCCGTATGTGTCTAATTACTTGAGATATGTTCATTTAAGGCCTTTTGATGACCAAATTGTGGTCGAAATATGCAGCATAGCTATATTTGCAATAAATAAGTAAAATGTACATCAACGTCCACAATCTCCATACCACTCGTGTTCTTTTACGAAATGTTACAAAGGAACTTAGGTTTAGTGGACTGTTGTGGACTCGGTAAAGAAATTAAAATTTATCTATATATGTGGTATTTTTACAATTGTTGTGGGACTAACGCCTTGTAACGAATGACTTGGCCCCATGAAGAAAATGCCTATTGTTGTGCTCATTTACAAGACTGTGTCTTAAGCAAGGACAGAAGATTATTTTAAGATTTGAGGCTTTCACGGCGGTGANGATTATTGTCCCTATATCCGTCGAACTATAGTTTTATGTACTGCCTAAAACAATCACTTTCAAGGAGTCACAGCGTTTCAGCATACATACGGGAGACGTATTAACACCGCTCTTTTCCAACCCGCCTTTGCTTGTATCGGCGCAGTCGGAATGGTGTTATCCCTGCTACACCTGTTTCTACCTTAGGACAGTGTATGATGGCCACTGCAAGTTGTTCTCACAGATCAAACTAAGGAAGATCGGTATAGGTACGGGAAACTAGCTGGGTCGGTTTGCATGGGTCTCAGGGTAGCGATGCCGCANTTTGTGTACAGGTAGAGGCCTTGCGACGAGCTGATCACCCGCCCAAGAAGTCCTACCGTATGTCTAAGATCTAGTAAACCGAAGTGAAACGGAGAGTTTCATGTATGTAGGCCTAGGCCCAAAGGAGGGCTGTAGCGCCAATGAAAAGAAAAACTAGGCAACCAAATGAAGTGCAACTAGTTGCATAAGCTTAGTCAATGAAAGGAGTAGTAATGTTAATTCTTTTAATTTCTTACACTCAGCAGGTTAATTCATTCACATATGACGGTATTACCTTCAGACAGATGATCCAGGCATTAAATTTTGTATATACTGTAGCTCTGAGTAGGGCTACAATATTCTATAAGCATAGCATATAATTTGGATATGTACCATACCCTCATAATTGCAAGTGATCTGTGGTAAATGCTTTCTGTTTGATGTTTAAGAAATATATCCATGGATTATATCAATCAGTGTGGTTGAAAATGATGTGTATTCAATGTTACGAAATTAAAATCTTACTTCAATATGTGTTTATTTCTAGTTATTGGAGAAGCAGTGAAGAATATATCTACATCTATACCAGTATAAGAAACTTGGAATTATTCGACTCTACAACTCATCACTCGACCCAGTCTCAGGGGCACAAGGACATAAAGTTCAAAACATGTTAATAAGTCTCGTCTGACACAAGCCATTTTTCCATGAACCACCAAGACAATTATCGAGAAAAGGGCACTGTCATTCCAGTAATTTAGGATAATTCAGAGTGCTGATAAGTAAAATGTAAGAAACTTGAGTAAATTTATAAAAGCTTTTAAAATTTGAGGCTTTCACGGCGGTGACTATGAAGAAAGCAGTCTTCTGGGATTTGGCACCGTGTATATGTAGTGTTAACCGACGTTCCTCCGAAACGTCGGTTAACACCACATATACACGGTGCCAAATCCCAGAAGACTGCTTCCTTATAAAAGCTTCTTTCATGGAGCCTATCACTAAACACGTGGCATGCTTAATAATCTTCTTGTTTTTACTCAGTACAAGAACGCCTATATTTGTAAAATATTGTAACAACTTTGCATACTTGTCGTTCAAATAATATGTAAAAATAATATATGTGTCTAAAGTCGAAACACCTTTACATATAACCACCATTTCACGACTGATGGACCGGGTGTATTTTATTCAATTACCATCTCTATACATAAGTAACATGCTGTCCTCTTCGCATCAGCAATAACAGTTGCAATGAGTTCAAGGGAACCCCGATGGAGGCGCCACTCAACGGCTTAACGATCGCCGTACACATGTGCATTTGTGAATATGCATTGCTCGTTACATGCAGCAGAGAAAATGAACTTCAGAACCTCAGAAAGAATTAGTCAACAACTGAACTATATAACACGGTATTGCCCGTCCATCCAACAATTCATTCATTAAGCAAGAGTTCCTTGAAAGAAAGGTGGTATTTTAATTTCCAATTTATTTGTTTTTAGGTTGAGGCACTATGCTACAAGCCGGAAGGTCGCGGGTTCAAGTCCCGATGAGGTCATTGAATTTTTTTTCCAATTTAACTAATCCTTCCAGCCGCACTATGGCCCTGGGGTCGACTCAGACTCTAACAGAAATGAGTACCAGAAATTAATTAAATAATTTTCCTGGGTATTAAAGGGCGGCCGGTGCGTAAGGCTGATAACCTTACCGCCATCTTTAAGCCGATTGTCTAGATAATTTGTGACCCTCAATGTCTCACAACCCTATGGGCCTTCTCAGCCTGTTACAAGGATAGCTTTACTTTTACTTTTTTCTTTGGTCTATCGCTCTCTCTCTCTCTTTCTCTCTCTCTCTCTGGCTCTACAGCCATTGTGAATCTTGGCCGGGTTTTCAGCTTCTTCATTTCATACACAGGCGTTAGAACTCCCTAGATGGGGGATCAGCCAGTCGCAAGGCTATTGCATACACAGAATAAACGCACAGAGAAATCCATGCTTCGAGTGAGATTCGAACCAACAATCCCAGTATTCGAGCAGGCGAAAACGGTTCATGCCTTAGACCGCGCGGTCACTGTGACCAGATAAATTTAGCACAGAAACCCAAGTCTCTGTCCTTCCGTAGATAAGTGTGTCAACTGCTACAAACTATCATAAAAAGTGTATGCTGTATTGTATAGCTTAAACAATCTATTGGAACACGCAGATGCCTTTCATTTCCTGTTTCTATAATCTACCATCAACAGAAAAAGTTAGAATATCTCCATTAGTTCGTTGGTAAGTTTAAATAACGAGCCCTACAAAGTAGAATTCTTTTCTTGTTTCGCTTGAAGACAGATAAAGTCAGTCTCGGAAACAATGAATAAAGTTCAAGGAATCTAGGTCTACTGCAATGATATTGTGACGTATTGCGCTGTGGAGGATATTCCCTCCCCCGCCAGCGGTGACGTAACAACATCGGGCGCTGTCGCTACTACGGTAATAGGTCAGTCAACACTTCACCCCCTCCCCCGCGGAGACGTAGCGGTGGATGCGGCGGTTGCTATGCAGCAGTAAACAACTCTTGACAGCGTTGCCCAGCAACACCTGTAAACATGATGAATAGTCAACAAGGAAGCGAGGCGTTTTCCCCGTCTCTGGCTGAGAGTTTATAAGAGAACTGCAACGCCTAAGGAGTCAGTTAAAATATAGCAGCTGCCGAAGACTGTTGAAACATAGTAGCCGCCTAAAGCGGTTAAAATGTAGCCGCCGCGGAAGATAGTTAAAATGCAGCATCCGCCGAAGACAGTTGAATGTAAGCAGTAAGTGTGATACTGCAGATGGCAGTACTCGTGAAATTGTGAGTTGTGTGATTGTAAGAGCGAATATACAATAAATTCGCGATATAAATAAGGCGTGAAGTTATTTGTCGCGTTATACACCCAACACGTGACAATATTTTATCGTGTAGTTATACAATTTACAGAAAGAAGTCCTCATTCTCCGCTTAGTATAATGTGGTCAATGATGAGTGACTCTAGAACAAAAAATACATTTCTTTCTCGTAGTTGTTTTTTTTTTGTTTTGAGGGACTAAGGAACTCACAAACACATTAAGTTACAATACTCGTAAATCAGAGCATCCAAGTATGTTCCTAGAACACGAAGAGATCTCGAAAGGATTGTTGTCTTGTTCTAATTAATTAGCGTCTAAATTACGAAGTGATTTAGTTGCTGCAGTTAGGTTGTGAAGTTAACAGCGCTAATTATATCTTACGAAATTGTAACACAACCACAATCCATATGATTTATAACAAGACACAAAGATGCGTTTGAAGACGTTACGGCACTCTAAATTCCAGACATGAATAAGAAACATAGGGACTAGATCTGCAATTTGATAAAGACTAGCAGAAGCGACAGACTTCATGTCCATAATTCATCCTAAAAGTCTCATAAAACTTTCGTGAATTATGGCTCCTCTGTTTATATCTATAATTACACAGCACTCCAGCTGATATATTGAATAAGGGCATCTAATGGTCAGAACTTTCACTGATTCATTTCAAACTTACTTTGTCAGTTGAGGTTTTCTATACTTTGCAGAAGTGCATAACAAAATTATGCCAACCAGAAACTGCAATTTTCACTATTATTTAGCAAAAAATGGCAAATAAATGTGAAAATTTGAGTCAGACATGGAAGGAAATGCTGACTGTTTGCTTTGAAGAAAATCACGTCTGTCACTGTGAGGGGGGGGGGGCTAGGGTCAAACTCGAGATTTCTCGAAAACGGATCAATTTTGGAAAGCTACTACAAATTAATATCAATTCAAGAAAGGAAACCAGAAAAAGTCCGTCTTCTGGGATATGGCGTCAAAACCTCAAATCTTACAGAGAAAAAATCCGTTAAGATAAATGACTGTTCTAATTTGTATTCATCAACTCATGAAATTTAAGTCTCCTTAGGTAAGCAGGTTGTTTTATTTACAAGAAATTCACAGAAGAATATATAACAACATGCATGACTTATGACATAAATTAAGAGAAATTCCTCTCTTGATCTACTGCATGGTAACTAGGCTTACCGTTAACCAGGATGAGCTGGAATTTCTTTCTCTATCTACTGTACATTCAAGTACTTCCTACATTATTTCTGTCCGTATTTCTCTTAAATCCACGTCGCTGTTTACTGTCCTTCAGAACAAGGCTCCCGCGAAGAGGATTTTGACGTCAAATTCAAATGTATAATTTTAAAATATACAGTATTAGTGAGATGACCCAATGAAAGTTAAAAGTTGACAGAACTTAAATATTCAGACAGATTGCAATCTTCTATTCACATTTATTCTTCTCTGTCGTCGTTAATGAAATTTGTGAAGTCACAGACTTCCTCATTCTCGAATTAGATTTGATCGCTTGAGATTTTGTTTTTTAAAATTACATTAACAAAACCCTTTGTGGCGTAAAAATATCAATTAAATCAAATGTGCATTTTTCAATAGAATGTAAAAACGTAGGCCTAATGACTTTGATTCTAAAGTCATGCAGCCGTTATAGTAATCACTGCACTTGTTCGGAACAAAATGGCACAAATATGTTATCTGAATGGGACAGAAATCCGAGTTGTAACCACATGATTCATATGAATGCACTCTGAGCCATTAAATTGTAGCTGACTGGCTTTTTCTGACTAGACCCACGACGATGTCTACTAGCTAAGAATATTATACCTGGAATATAATAAGAAATAACATATATATACACAGGGTGTTTCACGACTTTAGGGCACAACTGCAGGAGGTGATTTCCTAGGTCTTTGTGATAAAAAAGTTCATATAAACATGTGTCCGATTTTGGACGGTTACGGAGTTATGACCGCTTTTTCATTTCCGTACACGGCCTCGTATGAACTGCGTCTGTCAGCTGGCAGGTCGCTATTTTTAGCCAGCTACAGACAGAGCGTTCTCGTTATCTCGACACTTGAGAGGTACCTAAGGCGTGGTGGGTTGGTAGGTTCAGCGCGGTTTACAACCGAGCGGCACCCTGTGTTGCGGCCGGTGGTGGCATTTTCGAAAATCAGCTTTAAGCACCAATCAATTCAAATTAAAGTTAATTTTACGAACTTAACTTTACATTCATACTTGTATCATGTATTATGCTGGTTTATTATTTTGTTCCGTTTATTGTCAGTAATCGTTACCTTCTATTCTGAGTTTAAAACGGTCATAACTCCGTAACCGTCCAAAATCGGACACATGTTTATATGAACTTTTTTGAATCACAAAAACCTAAGAAATCACCTTTCTTACGTCTTTGTGACCAAGAAAGTTCATATAAACATGTGTCCGATTTTGGACGGTTACGGAGTTACATATATATATATACTGTCACTTGTATTAGTGTAACTATAGATAAAACGGTCATTGCTAGGCAACAATTTCGTAAATACCCAACAGTACTGGAGCAATTGCTAGGCATCGACCAGTGCGTAAGAAATTAACACTGTTGAAAGCGGTGTTTTCTATGTGGTCCTCTTCGAGGTTATATCACTCGACCGACAGAGTTGATTCTCAAAGAACTTCCCCCGTGTGGAGGCGGGGTCGAATACCTCCACTGTGACCCTGTGACCCGTAGGAGGATACTAGAAGGGAATTATCAGTTCTGCGAGAGTAAAATATGGTCGCGAGTTCCAAGGAACTCGGACCCGAGGAAGACTGTGCTGGCAAGGACCAGCAGCGTATACAAAAGACAGACCCGTCTTCTCCTCAGAGACGGCACCCCATAGAAACAAGACAGTAACTGTCAAACGGTAATAAATATCCAGTCATTGGCCTCAGATGGGGCTCGGCACCAAGACTTACTGACTAACTGACCGTCAGTCGCAATGTGACTTTGATCTTTGTGGTCAAGCTTACTACCGTTCGAGTGACTGATTTTGACAGTGCAGTGCAGTGCAGTCCAGTGGAGAGAGTTGAGTGGTGAATGAGTGAGTGTGTGACTGAGTGGACTGCTGTGGTTCAGTCCTTGTGAGCCTTTGCTATTAGAAGTCAGTAACTGAGGCAATAGGACATTTCGAGGACCCGGAGTAAGAAGAACTTCCGTCGTTGGAAGCCTTTACCAGGCAAAAGGTGAAGAGAAGGCAGACTGAGAAAGACTTAGTACGTGCTGTAGTAAACTGCAGAGTACGTAAATTAGCGATAGCGCTAAAGTTACTTGTAGTTACGATCTGTAAGTGTTCAATAAATCCAATTATCAATCCAAACCCCGTATGTATTCACATTTATACACGTCATAATATGTATTAATGAAATTTAAGCGCTGGATTCTTCATAAGCATAATCAGTATCACCACACAGCACACTTCTTTCAATTGTAAGATAAAAAAATATACAGCCTCTCCAAATATTATTATTGTACCTTCTGCCCTTTTACGATATGTTAAATCCTGGAGATCTGTAACTTCCGCTTGATTCAGTTTCGCCTTGATAAACCCTGAAGTAACGGTATACAAAGGCGTCATATCCGGAGTTCCAGATGA
Organism: Cryptotermes secundus; assembly: GCF_002891405.2. NCBI lineage: Eukaryota > Metazoa > Arthropoda > Insecta > Blattodea > Kalotermitidae > Cryptotermes > Cryptotermes secundus. The sequence goes on from NW_019727094.1 coordinate 132,347, forward strand.
CCACAGACTGAAGTCCCTGAGTCCAATCCAGGGATTATTTGTGAAATCGTTATTTAAGATATCTCCGCATAACGTTTGCGTAATGACTAGTTGTTTCATCTTGCTCAAACAGAACAGTGTTCATAATGTCAACAGCAAAGAACTGAGGTTCTAGGGATTTCTGAAGTATATCCTGAGAAATAGCCCCTTGATCGTAGGTTCTTCAGAATAAGAAGGGGTCATAAATCTCAGGGTTTTTTTCATATTCAGCTATTCATTAAATTTAGAGGAATTTCTCTTCCAATCATAGAAGTCAGAACAAAAATATTCACTGGTGAAATGTTATTCCGACAAGCCTGTCATAAATCAACATGTGGATAAATGGATGCTTAATGTCTTTGCTGATCCATTTCTTTTCTATTGGGATATGGACTCGATAAAGAAACTGACTTGGACTAGAACTCATAAATGTAAAAACAACTAAAAATTTCCGAGTTTTCCTTCCTAGAAAAATTAAAAGTAAAAAAGAAGTAAAGGTATCCGTGTAACAGGCCGTGGAGGCCCATAGGCTTGTAAGATGTTGAGGTTCCCACATTTTCTAGACAATCGGCTCATAGATGGCGGCAAGGTTGTCAGCCCTATGCGCCGGCCTCCCTTTACCCCCAAGAATATTCCTGGTACCCATTTCTGTTAGAGGTTGAGTCGACCCGAAGGCCATAGTGCGGCTGGAAGGATTAAGTCATTTGGAAAAAATCCAATGACCTCATCGGGACTTGAGCCCGCGACCTTCCGGCTTGGAGCATATTTCCTCAACCAACTATGCTATCGCGTGCCCCATCCTAGAAAAATTACTTTTCTGTTTACACTTATCCACTATCATTAATATTTTCCAGACCAGAGACATAACGCACTGCTGGACGATTACTCTGAATTAAACTGTATTCATAAACTGATAATTCTTGGAACTCTTAACATACTGTCACGTGTATTAATGACTAATAACGCGGGATCTTGATTGGATGAACAGGATTATTTACTCCTCATACACACCACCAGTAATTACTAATAATTATAGCGCTATCGCTATTTCAGAACTACATAAGTCACTGTTGCACACATACACTAGTCGTCTCCTGGTAACGGAATTAAAACAGGGATTATAACAGTCTAACTGAATTACACACTCCAGATATTACACATGAGTCTTCTCTTCACAGCCGATCTCTTGCAATTAAACATTTTCTTTGCAACCTCCCGTACAGAACTGAATTCACAACTCAGCTCTGGTCTAATCTTCAGAGTCAGAGTTACATAGCTATGCTTCTTTTCCTACCCTTAGTACCCCTTTCTGAGGTTCTTCCATTTCCCCTCACAATTCAAATGCTGCTTGCCATCTTCGTTAGCGATTTCTGTGGAATTTGGGAAATTATTTGAAGTATACACAGCACAGCGGGCCAAGAAATCATAACGGAGAATATTTTAATCTCCCTAATCAAGTTACATAGGAGGCACAACATCGGCCACCTTGAAGAGAGACGAAAGGGGTTATTGACACGAACCGTATGGTTTATATATATTAATTTTTAACAAAGTTTTTAAAACTTTAAAACAACTTTAAATATTTCCATAACCAGAAAGGCTGCTGTGAGTGATAGATGGAACATTGTGTATTTGATATGACAACTGCTGTGATAGTGGTTTCTAAAAAGTGTTTGGTGCCTCTGAAGATGATCCAAATGGATTGAAACATGTAAGGCTAGTGAATCATCAAGTGCGAAAACTGAAATAGTCACATTGGACGGACTTGTCTTTCGTAATTGTAACTGTTAGTGTGACGGACCAAAATAAAACAAATCAAATTTATTTGAAGTCATGAGTATTGTACTCTACTGCACAGTAGATTCCGACAGCAGTCATCACAGAGTACTCTCCTCTAATCCTTCTAGTCCGGTAGATGTTCATCGGCGTTTCTGAAGCACGCACTGCTTCAGGGTTGAATAATAAGCCGAACAATAAACCAGCAAGATGCAGATGAGAATAATATTTAATACTGCGTCCTGAAGTGATGACGTGTGTGTGTGTGTTTGTGTGTGTGTGTGTGTGTGTGTGTGTGTGTGTGTGTGGTGGTGGTGGTGGTGTATATATACATATTGTGACGTGCTGCCAGGAAGGCCGGACGATAATACGTCCATCACTGGTCAACGGCTATAAATTCCTAGCCAGCAATGCCCAAGAAATCGCTACCCTAGAGATAAAAGTCTAACAGTGGGGTTTCCACCGTTATTTGTATCTAAATGGATTCCCGCAACGAGAGATTCGTTCCATATAAGCGGCCGAAACGATACCTTTATACAAGGTGTTCCCTAGTCAGCCCGTGTGCAGGATATACACGTAGTAGTCCAACTCCGACAAGAGACCAGTAGATTTCGTATCCGACGAGAGCTAAGGACAGTTGAGCTCTGAGCAGGGCTCAGAAATTGTATAACAGTGCAGAGGAAAGGTCACATTGAAGACGTTATAAGTTGCGAATAATTGTATTTGTGAGTGTAAAGAGTGATTTTCTAATAAATATTCGTTCAAATCCGAAACACACACAATTTCTTGTCGTGTTGCCTAGGAAACATGCGACGACATACACATGTAAATATTGCAACTTTTAAAGTAATTTCGGTGTAGAATGATGAACGAAAACATTGCCACCTAGTGAAAGAAATAAATTACCTTTCACTTTCACGCTGGACTACTGGAGTCAGGAACACGAAATTTTGTATGAATATAAGCTTTAATTATTGATGTTTAAGCTCCAGATTACAAACACATTGCGAAAGCTTCAGGTTACACACTACAGAATATGAATTTGTAACAAATATTGGCTGCAGCAGCAATAATAATAATAATAATAATAATAATATGGGATCCGGTACTTGTAACGTCACAAGTATACGAGGCTGGTTCGGTCAGGGCAGTGGGAGAAGAAATCTCAAAATATAAGTTAGATTTAGCGGGAGTACAGGAGGTCAGATGGGAAGGAGGTGGCATCGCACCAGCAGGAGACTATACATTTTTCTATGGAAAG
>NW_019727094.1:136670-163193 GCF_002891405.2 Cryptotermes secundus
ATTTTCGAGGACTGATCTGTAATCTTGCCTGAATATCCTTAACCTTTTCTTCAGTCAGCACAGTTCTCTTCGATTGCTTCTTCTTGTCACTCACTGAACCTGTGGCCCGCCACTTTTTCAGAAGCCTGTTTACACACGACTTTGTGGGAACTGGCGAGTCAGGATATTTCTGACGAAACCTACGTGCGAATTTTCTGTAAATGTTTTTCCTTGCAATAGTTTCGACAATAAACACACGCTGTTTAATAGTGAACTTCATTTCCACCGTCTGTCGACAGCTGTAAACATTCCACTCCACTTCCACAGCAAGACAAAGACTGACTGTTTAATGCAACCTCGGGTTCCGATTATGCAACCATCGGCGTAGGAGCACTGCAGTCGCGGGGAGGAGTTGCATCCGTTCTGCGGTGGTATGACTCACGGCAAATTGCAGCCGCGGCGCGCACTTGATTGTACGCACTGTAGAACATGTATTTGATAAATTCCTGAAGTATTCTATGAAAATTTTGTTAGGAGATGACAATGCCAAAGTAGGGAGGGAAGACATTTTCAAACCAACAGTTGGGAATGAGAGTTTGCATGAAATTGGTAATGATAATGAAGTTAGAGTAGTAAACTTTGCCAAGTCAAAAAATCTTACTCTTAAAAGTACAATGTTCGCACATCGTAACATCCATAAATATACTTGGACATCTCCTGATGGGAAGATACACAATCAAATAGACCATATTTTGATATATAGGAGACGGCACTCAAGTGTACTTGATGTCCAATCATTCAGGGCAGCGGATTGTGATACCGACCACTATCTGGTGGTGTCAAAGGTTAGGGAAAAACTAGCAGTGAGCAAACGAACATCACAGAGTTCATATGGAGATGTTCAATCGCAAGAAATTAAATGAGGTGGATGGTAAAGAGCAGTATCGTGTTGAAATCTCAAATAGGTTTGCGGCTTTGGAAAATTTGGACACTGAGGTGGATGTTAATAAAGCTTGAGAATCTATAATAGAGAATATAAAAATGACTGCCAAAGAAAGTCTAGGTTATTAAGAACCGAAGAAACATAAGCTATGGTTCGATGAAGGATGCTCAAAATTATTAGACCAAAGGAAGCAGGCCAAATTGCAATGGTTACAGGGCCTAAGCGAGTTATATGGGGATATTCTAAACAATATAAGACTTGAAACCAGCAGGCATTTCAGGAAAAAAAGAGAGGGAATATCTGAAAGCCAAATTTATGAGTTTGCAATGAACAGTAAGCACGAGAATATTAGAGACCTGCATAGAGGAATAAATGACTTTAAGAGGGGTTACCAGCCTAGCAGTAACTTAGTGAAGGATGAGAATGGTGATCTGCTTGCAGATTCCCACAACATTTTGAATAGGTGGAGAAACTACTTCTCTCAGTTATTGAATGTACATAGTGTCAGTGATGTTAGGCAGACAGAAATCCATACAGCTCTGCGGTTAGTACCTGATCTCGGCCCTTTTGAGTTTGAAAGTGCTATTGCAAAATTGAAACGGTATAAATCGCCAGGTAGTGATCAAATTCCGGTAGAACTTATTCAAGCTGGAGGAGAAATATTACGTTCTAAGATCCACAATTTAATTACGTCTATTTGGCATAAGGAAGAATTTCCTGATCAGTGGAAGGAGTCTATTATTGTGCCAGTTCACAAGAAGGGTGATAAAATTGACTGTAATAATTGTCAGGGCATATCACTGCCATCAACTTCATACAAAATTGTATCCAAAATTCTCTCAAGGTTAAGTAAATACATAGATGAAATATTGCGGATCATCAGTGTAGATTTCGACGCAACAGATCAACTACAAATCAGATTTTTACATTCGTTAGATACTGGAGAAAAAATGGGAGTACACTCAGACAAGTACATCAGCTATTCATAGACTACAAGAAAGCCTATGATTCAGTTAGGGGGGAAGTATTGTACAATATTATGATAGAGTTTTGAGCACCTATGAAACTAGTTTTTTTTTTTTCGTCTTTTCCATTGGCACTAGAGCCCCAGTGGGCCTAGGCCTACCTCCATGAACTTCTCCGTTAACTTCGGTTTTTCTAGATCTTAGACATATGGTAGGACTCCTTGGGCGGGTGATCAGCTCGTCGCAAGGCCTCTACCTGTACACAAACATTCGAACCCAGGATCCCGGCTTCCGAGCGAGCGAAGACAGTGCATGCCTTAGACCTCTCGGCTACCGTGACCGGCCATGAAACTAGTTAGGCTGATTAAAATGTGTTTGAAAGAAATGTATAGTAAAGTCCTTGTAGGTAAATATTTGTCTGATAAATTTCCTATCCAAATGGTCTAAAAAAGGAGATGTTTATCGTCACTCCCTTTCAACTTTGCATTAGAATATGTCATTAGGAAGGTCCAGGAAAACCAGGTGGGATTGAAATTAAACGGAACACATCAGTTGTTGGCCTATGCCGATATTGTGAATCTACTGGTTGATAATGTAGCTACCATAAAGAAAAACACACAAAAGTTAATTGACCTTAGTAAAGAGGTTTGTCTAGAATCAAACACAGAAATAACTAAATATATGTTTTAGTCTCGTCACCAAAATGCAGGGCAAAATCATGATATAAAGATAGGTAACAAATATTTTGAATATGTGGCACAGTTCAGATATTTGGCAAAGACGATAACAAATCAAAACCTGATTCATGAGGAAATTAAGAGGAGACTGCACTCGAGTAATGCTTGCTACCATTCAGTCTAGAACCTTTTGTCTTCTCGTCTACTGTCCAAAAACATAAAAATTTGAATATACAAAACTATAATTTTTCCTACGGTTTCGAATGGGCGTGAAATTTACTCTCTGACACTAAGGGGGAACATAGACTGAGGGTGTTTCAGAACAGGCTGTTGAGGAGAATATTTGGACCGAAGAGAGATGAAGTGACAGGAGGCTGGAGAAAACTGCATAATAAAGAGCTTCATTACTTGTACTCTTCTCCAAGTATAATTATAATGATCAAGTATAGGAGGATGAGGTAGGCAGGTCATGTAACACGAATGGTAGAGAAGAGGAATGCATATAGGATATTCGTGGGAAAGCCAGAAAAAAAGGGACCACTTGGAAGACCAAGGCGTAGGTGGGTGGTCAATTTTAAAATGGATCTTAGAGAGATAAGATGTGATGGTATGTATTGGATTGATCTGGCTCAGGATAGGGACCAGTGGAGAGCTCTTGTGAACTCAACAATGAACCTTCGGGTTCCTTAAAATGCTGGGAAATTCTTGAATAACTGCACAATTGGTGGCTTCCCAAGAAGGACTCAGCTCCATGAGTGAATAATAATAATAATAATAATAATAATAATAATAATAATAATAATAGGAATTCTTCCCTAGCGTATGACTATAATTCAAATTCGCGGGGCCGCGCCATAGCTCAAGCGGTTAGTCGCTGGCTTCCAACTGCGGTGACCCGGGTTCGATCCCGGGGTCTGGTCAAGTGGGATTTGTGGTGGACAAAGTGGCGCTGGGGCAGCTTTTCTCCCAGTACTTCGGTTTCCTCTGCCAATCTTCATTCCACTAACTGCTCCACAATCACCCTCACCTGTCATCTGGGGCTGGTACAGTAGGCTAGAACTGGCCGCAGTACAAGGGACTTAGTCCCACCCCACTAGCAATAAATTATGGTTATAAAAAAAAAAGAGTGTCGACTGAGAGACAGTCACATATCTGCCCCACTTTTATTTATGAAAATAAATAATGACTAAAGCAAGAGAATATAAAAAATTAATTAATATAACAATTTATATCATTTGCAAATGTTGCATCATCTGTGTTTCAATATGCAGGCACAGAAATCTATTGTGATCTATGAAATTATTTCTAAACTACCTGAACGTAAAAGTTTGTAAGCAAATTTTCCGTACGCCCGTCCCCACTCGCCCAGCTAAAAAAAACCAAGCGTCGCCCATGGGTGTATATACTGTTATCAGAGAATGAATGCTTTGGCATACACAAATAGGAATAAAATAAATTGTCAGAAGAGTCGACTCTGACGAGCGTAATTAATGCCTGACTAACCTCAAGATGTCTTCCTGCGCAAGCCTTCTGTGAATCACAGTAGTTGTGGATGGTGAAACATAAAGGAGTCCTGATGTATTCGAATTCACAGAGTAAACACTTATCTCACACGCTTAAAAGGAGACGAACGAGGACGGCTTAAACACGATAACTCATTCTGTTATAAAATGAATCAGTTCAAACGAATTTAAAGTAAAGTGTAACGCGATTTTGTACATACAACACATCACAAACTTCTTAACTTCCGACATGTTTACTGCAAACTCACGCATCAGTGTCAATGTAGACAGAAGCAGACAGTTCCAGAGGGGGAAATTGCTTTACCTTTTATTACTTTCCAGACTCATCAATAGATGGCACAGCTTATATCATGAGATAATTTCGACAAATGAATAACTGCAAATAAGTGAAGCGTAGTGCTGTGGCGACCGTCAGAAGTATATGGAATAATACCGTCAGGAATATTCACGTTGACGGCATATTGAAGAACAGAGGAGGTAGTGCACCTCGCAGTAAATGCAACGCTCATGAACCATTTATAATGCGATATAGAGACTAGTGATACCGCTTCAGGCGCTGTGTTCCAAGGGTACAAGGGAACTATTTTAGCAAGATAAGGAGCGAAAGTGCTGACCACAGAGGTCGCGTTGTCTGAGGCGCATACATTCTTAAAAGTAACAATGAGTATTGTGTTTCAGATGACGCAGGTGTGTAGTATAGTAATATCCTGGGCTGGTAAGGACTTTGAGATTGATCGGTCTCCCGTCCAGTGACGCATACCGCATGTCTATGGGTATATAGTTTACAATTAATCCTATTTAATGTTTATCCAATGACGCTGTCAGTATCTCAGTCTATGCAACATTGAATAATAGAATGATTTAAAAATTTAATTACAAAGTATGTTGAAGAAGAGTTGGTGACCTAATCTTAGTTACTATCCCTTCATTTGCACGGAGGAACCGAGGAAAGCCAAAAGAATCCTGAGGGAGGACAGCCGGTATTCCGACCGAGATACGAACCCGTGACCTCTCAAATACAAATTACAAGAGAGAATTAATCTTGAACTTGAAGATGACATAGAGGCTATCAGTGAAAACTTATGAACAAGAGAATTTAAGAAACAGAATAAGGTGGGAAGACCTTACCGCCATCTTTGAGCCGATTGTCAAGATAATGTGGGACCCTCAACGTCTCAAACCCCTATGGCCCTTCATGGCCTGTTACAGGGATAGATTTACTTTTTTTTTTAACTTTTATAAGATGGGAAGTATGAAATAATACAGAGATATGTATCAGGTATATAAAAATGTAACACTAGACAGTGCGGGCTTGTTGAACAACAGATTCTCTGATTGTCCACGAGTAAGTTCAATGCATGTACATATCACACTACTTCCGAAAACCTCAATAAATTTTATAAAAATTAAAAGTCTCCACAACTTCTAAAAACTTTGAATGCAACGCTGGCTGTCTCTACGCATAAATTCTAGGCCAGTGGAAGAATAATCTGTCAGTTTGCTGGCACAGTCTACAGAAATAAAAAGAGAGAAATTTCGATTTCCTTCGATGCGTCACGCAAACACAAAGTGAGAACCAAACGCAAGTCAATGGGTTGGAGGGCCAATTTTCTAGCCACTCGACTAAACTGCCGGATGTTCAGCAGTAAAATATGTCGCAGTTATCTCGTTGTAACGACACTATTAGCCAACTTTGCTTCGTATTGCCCGGCAGTTCGATACCATAGAGGCTGCGGGGGTGAAGAGTACGCCATAGATCTGATGCATTACAATTCAGAGGGCAAAAGACCCACGTAATTAAGTGCAGAATTTTGTGATCAAGTAATGCACTTTTACGCATATCAATCAGCATACTGAGGGTACTATATGTTATACGCTCTTCTTAAAACTGGATGTGCAGACACATAGAAAGTGACAGTGTTCTTGGTTTGTATGCGGGAGGTGGTAACATGGAATCGGTCTTGAGCCATCTGAATCCAATTCAAATTCTCCGCACCAATTTCTATGAAATCTATATTGATTTCATTTTACCATATCTGTATTCCCAGGTTACCTCATCATAAATCTTCAAGGATATCTTGTTGATTTGTCGGTTGATAAGAGTTATGCACGGGCGGCTGTGACAAGAAGACCAGAGTGTGGATAGCTGAAGAATCACCACTGGTAGAAGCCGTTACCGGGATACGGTGAGTGGAGTCTGTAATAGGCTGAGCGAACTAGTCTGCGTATGTGTCAGTGATCTGTAAATTGTAATTCTGAGTGGTGTATACAAGTGGTCAATAAATCTAATAGTCAATCCACACTCCGTCTATAGTCATACACACCACACGCGTATGTAACAATACATTTGTAAGTACATTCTTACATAATCTTAACCCCTTTCGTTCCGTTCCCACCCCATCAATCTTCGGTCCCTGTCTTTTCCAGCCAATTCATTTCCCAAAAATTATACGCTTCTGTACTAATATCAAAGTCGGATAATTTTATCACCGAAATCAGTGATGAAATATGTAAAAGATCACCCCTGCTTCGTATTTGAGAGTTTTGGGTTCAATATCGGCAAGAAAATAATTTACCCTCACTGATGCACGTCATAGTTTCCTTCAGTCAATTCAGTCGAATGTTGGGTTATCACCTCAAATGAGATCAATTTTGATCCTTGCGCATCTTCCACAATTCATCATTCATTCATCATCCTCTCACCTGGTGCTATATAGTGCCTAGCTGAGATACTGTCACCTGTTGCTATACAGTGCCTACAGTCCATTCGCGGAGACGAGAGAGTCCTCGTAAACAAATGCACGGGGTATCTCCTTCGCTCTTTGAATGAAATCATGCAGCGATCACGTGATGCGTGTCCCGTTGCAGGGGCGTCCAAAGTTTACTCTTCAGTCTAAATGCAGGTTAGCGTGCCTCCGAATGCAGTGAGTACACTGAAGTGACTGCGCGCTTTGTCCACTCTTTGTTGTCAGCTGTGCCGACGCGGGGCTTGCTTTGTTTACGCTGTCTCGTCTCCACGAATGGACTATAGCTGAGATACTGTCACCTGTGGCCATGCAGTGCCTAACTGAGATACTGAAAGCATCGTAAAGAAAAGTAAAGCTATCCCTGTAACAGCCCGTGAAGGCCCCTAGGGGTTTGAGACGTGCAGGCTCTAACATTCACTAGACAATTGGCTCACACACGACGGTAAGGTCAGCCTTACATGTCGTCCACCCTTTACCCCCCCGGAAGATTTCTGGTACCCATTCCTGTTAGGGGCTGAGTCGACCCTAGGGCCACAGTTCGACTGGAAGAACTGTTAAGTAAAAGTAAAAGTATCCCTGTAACAGGCCGTGGAAGTCCATACGGTTGTGGGATGTTGAGGTTCCAACATTTTCTAGACAATCGGCTTATATATGGTTGTGAGGTTGTTAGCCCTACGCGCCGGCAGCTCTTTATCCCAAGCACATTCCAAGAATATTCTTGGTACTCATTTCTGTTAGAGGCTGAGTCGACCCCAGGGCCATAGTGCGGCTGGAAGTATTACGACAACTGAAAAAATCCAGTGAACTCATCGGAACTTGAATCCGTGACCTTCCAGCTTGTAACATAGTGCCTCTATCAACCTGGAAGAACTAGATCCACTAAAAATTTCCAACCCATCTGGACTCTAATCCGCGACCTTCCGACTTATAGCATAGTGTCTCGGCCAGCTACACTACCGGGTGCCCCGAGTATCGTTAAATACACCATAAATAAATAAATTATTCTTCCCATAATCATATAAAAGAAAATAAAATGATTGTCATAAGAAAAATTTTTACTGTTATAGAAATGTGCAGAAAATATTGCTACATAATATATGCCAATATGGATAAATCGGCACAATTCGATACACTCGCTACCTATGTGGAAACATGTATCAATATGATATTTATTTCTTAATCATTTAATGTTTAGTTGCAAATGCAGCATAAACGTGATGTTAACTAAATGGTGATCTTATTAAGGCCGGAATTGGTGACAAAGGACAATGATACTTAGTTGGGGAAGTTTGCATGTGTCACCATAAAGCTATTCACTTCTAAAGACATATCAGTAGCGTAGTGGCGATGATCAGCAATGTACGACACATATTACGAGTAAAATATCCCATTTCTTAATGGATTAATGTGTGACTAGGAAACTAAAGGCTTTGTTGAGAAAATAATATTAATAATATTCTGGACGACATCTGTTTAATTGAGCTGCTTCGGTAATTAATACGATGCTAAGATTTTATTTGAGATGGAACAGGTACATAGAGAGTGCAACCAGACAATTCTGACAGCTGCTAATGAGGCAAGTTTACTAATCCACATCATATGTCCCGTAGAGTCTTTCAAAACCTATATTATTTACATTTTAATGAAACATTCATTGCCATTTTGCTAAAAAAATATAAATTTAAATATTTCGTACAGCTCAGAAATCTCACTTTGAATTAGATATGCATCTGCTAGCCCCGAACTTCTTTCTTCAGTGCGTAATTTTACTTTAAACAGGAACTACTGACGATTTGTAGGTAAAGATAAAGCTGAAGGATGGTTTCTGTGCACTTACGTTCCTATTGCCCGGCCTTAAACTTCAGAATCAGCAATGTGGTCCAGGTGCATCGCAGTTGTTCATCTTCCTGTCGGAAATTAGGCGAAGGAGTCGTTCTTCAGTTTTCAAGCTGCAGTTGTGACCTTGATGTTGAACATAGGTTTCCAACTTGTACTACGCCATGGATGTATGTTATATTTCTCAAAAGGACTGGGAAGCCGACAATGTATCATTCGACTCCATTGCGATCATTCCCAGATTATCATATTATTTATTCTTAATCAGTTTCCTTTGTACCTCCATAAGCACAATTTTATCAGGTATATATGTAAGAGCGCCGGTCACGGTAGCCGAGCGGTCTAAGGCATGTACTGTCCTCGCTCGTTCGGAAGCCGGGATCGTGGGTTCCAATCTCACTCAGGGCATGGATATTTGGTGTGTGTATGTGTTTATTCTGTGTCTGTGTTGTCCTGTGTGTAGGCAGAGACCTTGCGACGAGATGATCATTCGTCCAAGGAGAACTATCGTCTGTAATATGATAATGAAACTGAAAATCAGAAGCCAGGGACCAAGGGGGCTATAGAGCCAGTGAAAAAATATATGTAGTAACTGCTTTTTATGTTGTATGGTCCTTTAGTATATGCTTTCATTCCTAAGCTGACTCCTTGTCAAACCTTGTACACAGGGATGTATTGTTACGACTGACATTAGAGAAAATTCTACATAGTTTATGGAGGGCACAAACATGTCTTTCTTGATTCTCTCTCCATCTTTTTAGGATTCTTTTATTTAAATCTATCTATTCTCTTGTGTGTCAAAGTTTGTTATATTTTACTGGATTCAGTTATCTCAAAATACGAGGTAGATGCAATGTTAGCCTTTGTGAACAGGATAATGGAACTTAATGTTCCGTAAGAGTTGGGAAATTTCTTCTTGCCAAAGAAAGTATCAGCTTTTTAAGCATTTCAAACATGAATTTATCTGAATCTTTATAAGATTTTTTTTTGTTTCAAATGACCTGTACAACATGCTATTCAAATCCGTGTTTTATGTTGTGTCACATCCTGCACAGTCCACAATTTTACTGCATTAATGCATGGTTAAAATTATAACATCCATTCATTTACAGTTTTCATGAGTGTCTTGAAAAGATACTGGAATATATTCATTCACCCTTTTCCATCCTCTCTACCCCAACTTTCTTATCAGGCTCCTCTGTTGAAGGTCGCTCTCCCAGGGCTTTCCTTCCAGCTCTGAAACTTTCCTCTTAAAGAAGAAACTCAGCTGCAAATTGTTGGAGTATTTAAGAGGCAGTTCGTAGAAGGTAATTCACATTAATCCGCCTTGAATTTGTTCCAACATTTCTTGGATCAAAAAAGGAGGTCGGATAGCCTCCAAGGAATCTCCTATAGTCACTCCTTGAACCAAAATATTCAGGAAATATGTTAATTTAAGTTCAAATTGTAAAACGAATTTATGATTACATTCAATTAGTTCGTGCGAACCATCTTGGTTAAAGCAGACAGAAAGGAGGCACACGAAAGAATTCGACACACTCACTTAATACCAAGTCATTAAGTGGCATCAGAATCAAAGAATATAAATATTGGTAGGAATGCGCATATTTAAATATATGTATGAATCGTTCAACTACAATAAATCTGTGTAAGATTTGAAGTTTTCACGGCGGTGATTATGAAGAATGCAGTCTTCTGAGATGTGGCGCCTTGTAGATATTGTATAAATCGACGTTTCGGAGGAACGTATCGCTTCCATTTTCAGGTAGAAGCAAAAAGGACAAATCCGCGAGCCTGTCTGCAGTCACCTGCTCACGCTGTTTCCACGCTCGCGGATTTTTTTATTTCTTCTGTCCTGAAGATGAAGGTGATTCGCTCTTGTGCAATATCTACACGGCCCCACATTCCGGAAGTCGGAATTCTTCTTTACAAAAAGCTTGTCTAACATGGAGACTGGGGAACTTGAAACATGGTTCGCTTTTAACATTTCCCTGATCATCAGAGTATAGAGTAAAAGCCGATAGAAATTGAACCTTAATTAAGTAAATAACCCGAAGCGGAAAGGGGAAGTGAAAGCAAGAATTTAAGAAACAATAGTCAACTTAATATTCATTGCGTTGCTATTATATTTTCTGGCTATTTGTCATCTTTATATCATTTGTTTAAGCCGATCACGGTGGCTGCGCACTCTAAGGCATGAAGTGTCTTCGGCCTTTCGAACCCTGGGATCGTGGGTTCGAATCCCTCTAGAGGCATGGATATCTGTGTGCATTAATTATGTCTGTGTTCTACTGTATGAAGATAGCGGCCTTCGATGGGCTGATCACTCGTTCAAGGAGTCCTACTGACTGTGTTGGATTAAAAAACTGAAAGAAAAGAAAAGCGGCCAATGCACACAAAGACTGTACAACCATAGACAGATATTATTTGCCTGCGAAGTAACTATCCATCTGCAAGTGTGGGAGAACTACGCCCAACCATCAACATAATAAGTGCAGAGTACGAGTGTGTTATTACGACGTAGTTTGATGGGAACGCGCGAAAGAAGCAAATGGGTACAGCTCAGTAATAATGCACTGTGCCATTAAGAACACCTGACCCAGACATTTGGATCGAAAGTGCGTGGGATATGTACAACCCACAGAAAGGTAAAGGTAGGGCCGCGCCATAGCTCAAGCGGTTAGTCACTGGCTTCCCCTAGCGGCGGCCCGGGTTCGATACCGGGTCCGGTCATGTTGGATTTGTGGTGGACAAAGTGGCGCTGGGGCAAGTTTTCTCCGAGTACTTCGGTTTCCCCTGCCAATCTTCATTCCACCAATTGCTCCACAATCACCCTCACCTATCATCTGGGACTGGTACGATAGGCCAGAAATGGCCGCAGTACAAGGGACTCAGTCGCACCCCACTAGCAATAAAAAAAGCCTTCTTGTCACTAGTCGTTAAGGCAAAGTCTAGATTTATAAAGATTCGATAGAATTCCTGCAATTGCCCTATAAATTTCAGTTTCTAACGTAAATTTAGCAGGTCACGGTAGCCGAGCGTTCTGAGGCATGTACTGTCTTCATTCCCTCTGAAGCCGGGATCGTGGGTTCGAATCTCACTCAGGTCATGGATGTTTGTATGCGTTATTCTGTGTTTGGGTACAGGTAGAGGCCTTGCGACAAGCTGTTCACTCGTCCGAGGAGTCCTACTGTCTCTAAAATAATCATGAAACTGAAAAATCAGAGGTCAGGGCCCAAGGGGGCTGTAGAGGCAGTGAAAAAAAATGTTAATTTACTTTTAACATGATAATTATAAAATATTTATTTACACAATAAATCACGGGGGTGTCCATTAGCAACGCGTTGTTCTGAAATCCTGTAGTATGTTCCGTTATACCGGTATAATCACTTGAAGATGTCTCCCCCTTGTACAGAACTCTTGATTAGAATGTGGGTGAAGCAAAAGTTTCATCCTGTGTCGTTTGAAATCAGTGCTGTGAGCAGAGAGAGAGAGAGAAGGCTGGAGGATAAAGGACGGAAAGTAATTGAAATAAGTAACCATGTCTTCGAAAATAATGGCATCTCCTCTTCCGTGATTAAACCAGCGGATCGCAATCCGCCCTTTGCTCCGGCCTTCACTCCTTCTCTTGTTTTATTCATAACAACGCAAGAATGGCTTCGCTTTTCCATTAGTGACGCCCTCTCAGGTCAGAAATTTATGGCGTTGGTAGAACGGCTCTATTATTTGGAGAAACTTCGTAACTGAATAACACCATAACAGTAAACGAAATAACTTCAATTGAAATCTACATTTAGCAATGTTATATTAACCCTTTGGAAGATAAAACTCTATCAAACAACGTTAAAATTCTGTTTTCTACTTTTAAGAAAACACATATCCTCATAACAATTATAAGTATTATGATTTAACCGCAATTTTGCTGTTTACTCTGTCTTGAATATGGAACATGTTGTGGCGTAGTGCCGTTGCCAAGCAGTGACTCTATAAACAGCGGCCATTACATACACGCACATAACAATAGAAGAACGGCCATTCATGGGCAACGGCTCTGTAAATACTTTCCCGCCTTAACGGTTAGGCATGCAATGTAGGGAATGTGATGTTTGCGCGATACGCGCCTAGGTGTTTTAAAGAAGAGAATTCGGGCAAACAGTTTAGTTGAGCTCTGCAAGGGAGGCTGAGAAGAGGTGGCGCTATAGTTGAATTGACAGTTGACAAGAGTACTGCACGGGCGGCTTTGGATGTAGGACTTTAGCACGGGAAGCTGAAGAAACTTCACTGTTAGAAGCCGTTCCTAGGGAACGGGTGTTGGAAACTGAAAGCTGAAGAAAACTTAGTGTGTAAATTGTGGAAATCAGCGATAGCGTTGTACTTACTTATAGTTCTAAGTGGTTAATAAATCCACTCATCAATCCATAACCCGTCTATAGTCACGCCCCTAAATCATGTTTTACTGAATTATTTGAAGTTAAGCAGGTTGCCACAGTTGCCGTTCAAAATTCAAAACGTTAAAGTGAATGTATAGGTTTCGCCGAACAGGATAACTTCCTGTCGTTGAGACGGAGTGTTTCAGCTAACTAAGCAGATCCCCTACCGCGGCGCCCTCAGACACAAGAGTACACAGCGAATTGGTATACGTTCCTTCTCTTTACAGAGGTGTTTTATCTTGACCCGCGGGCCGATTATACGGAACATTTGGGCAACTGTCCTCAGTCCTTCTAAACAAATTTGAAGATGTTTATTTTAAGACAAGACACAGCCGTTTCTTTCCAGGCACTCCACACTTAATCTTTCATGATAATTCTGCCGTCAAAATTCAGGACAGAATCGTAACATGAAGATAGCCAGTATTTTCTTCGTTAATGTGGAAAACATAAAAAAATGGGAAACAACAGTAATATATCAAAATTTCATCTAAGAATGAATCAAGAATAGATTAAATTCATTCTATCGTTTAGTTGAAAACTGTTTTCTTCCCGGTGAATCATCCGAACAAGTAAAGTTACCATGTGAAAATTATAATTTCATGCAAATATTATGTTTCTGAACATTATCTAGAGTCATATTGTCTTCATCTGAAAACACCGTTCTGTTTACTTTTCAAAACACATCGTTTCGGAGACTGGCTTCTGTTTCCATATTCAGGTAAAACCTACTCAGTTGGGCCCAATCGATAGAGCTGGTACCTAAACACGTGACATTTTTATATTTGGTACATGGAAATAATGTCACACACGTGTCAGATTTTCATTATATAGTTTACCTAAACATTGGTAAATCACTGTTTTCATATTTATAGCATGACTATTACGTCTAACAGAAGTAAGTGCAGAAGTTCGGCTGCTATTCAGGAACTATACAAATCGTAGATTCATGTAGAATTGACTACCTTAGTAATAAAAGTAAATCTACTTAAGAATCTCAGGACAACATTGCTCTATTTGAAAGTAAAGTAAAGTAAAGCTATCCTTCTACCAGGCCGTGAAGACCCATAGGGTTGTGAGACGTCGAGACTCCCACATTATCCAGACAATCGGCTCAAAGATGGCGGTAAGGTTGTCAGCGTTACACGCCGGACGGGTCTTTACTCCCCACGAAATTTGTTTAATTAATTCCTGGTATTCATTTCGTTGTGAACGGAGAAGTTCATAGGGGTAGGCCTAGGCCCACTGGGGCTCTAGTGCCAAGGAAAACAAAGACAAAACTCATTTGTTAGAGGCTGAGTCAACCCCAGGGCCTAGTGCGGCTGGAAGGATTAGGCCAACTGAAAAAAAAATCCAGTGACCTCAGCGAGACTTCAACCCGCGACCTTCCGTTTTGTAGTACAGCTCCTAAACCACTACGCTACCTCGTTCCCCGGAATTCTGTATATACTGCATGCAAACAAGAAAGAGAACCACTATAGGTAGGTCCCGTTGTATTTCAACGTTGAAGCCTAAATTCTAATCCTTATTCTTTGCAAGAATTCATGAACAGTGCAAATTACATAAAGGATTTCGAATAATTTGAAACATATTTCAGTCTATTGCCTAAGGTGGATCAGACAGAGCGCATGCGCCATACGCGGCTCTCGTGTGGCCAGTTATCCATTAAAACTTAATTCAACTTGTAAAGCACAGTCCTAACGGTCCTAACCCAACACTCAACTCCACTGCAATCTTGAAATGAGCCATTATACAATTTGCATTACCTAGTTTAAGATGTATTTCAGAATGGAGTAAAGTTACTTCCCTTGGGTCAAGAGCGCTGAAAGACAAGAAACTTCCGATCCTAACCTCTTTCCATCTCATTGTCTTGGCCTTATTTCATGTCTTATTTTTGTCTTCTTCTTCCTCCTTAACTTTCTTCCAGTAGAAACTCTACCATCTGCTCTCCGGGCTTTTATTTCTCCCCTGACAGAATTGTTTCTGCTACCACCTCTGCTCCTGATGTTTCTGCAGCCCCTTATTTTATTCTTTGTGTACTCCTCGCTTATCTCTCTGCTCCTCTGAAAGGCAAAGCAAGTGCTGCCGTTGTGCTTCTGTTCAATTTAACACACTCCAAATTCTCAACTTACATTTGACTCTAAAAATACCAAAGGAAATTATGTTAGTAATAATAATAATTCAGTTCTTTATTAATTATATGCCGAGCCAACAGCCACAAGGCCAGTTACAGGCACAGCACAATGTAGGTACAGGTATTTTTTTTTCTTGGCACTACAGCCCCAGTGGGCCTAGGCCTACCTCCATGAACTTCTCCGTTCACTTCGGTTTTTCTAGATCTTACACATACGGTAGGACTCCTTGGGCGGGTGATCAGCTCGTCGCAAGGCCTCTACCTGTACACAAACNTGTCCATTTGATATTTAGGGAATTTATCGAATACATTTGTACATTTCAGATACCTACTTTAACTGTCTTAAATATACCAGTGAACAACAGTAAATCAAATCAGAACAAAAGAACAACAACAACATAGTAATAATAATAATAATAATAATAATAATAATAATAATAATAATTAAATTCAATTGTGTTTATTTATGTGCAAACTTAACAGCAAAGTGGCCATAATACAATTCTGTAGTTCTTATTATATTCTGTTTCCTCTCTTTTCGATCCAAATATCCTCTCCAGTACTTTGTTTTCAGTCAGGCCGCGCCATGGCTCAAACGGTTAGTCTCTGACTTCCCACCGCGGCGGCCCGGGTTCGATCCCGGGTCAGGTCAAGTGGGATTTGTGGTGGACAAAGTGGTGTTGGGTCGGGTTTTTTCCGAGTACTCCGGTTTCCCCTGTCAATCTTCATTCCACCAAATTCTTAATCATAATCACCTGGGACAGGTACAATAGGCAAATCAGTGGACGCCGTGCCGAGTGGACATAGTTGGACTCCACCCCTCACTAAGCGAATTGAAATTAATTGTTTTCAGTCACCACCAGGCTTTATTCATATTACAAAGAGGAAATATTTACAGCAATAAGAGCAGGGAACTCCACGCGCTTACAGAAAGAAACGGGTGGGTGGTCTGATGTGTTCTTGAGAGTGTTCCACAGTCTCTCCCGCTCTCTACAACTAATATCAAGAATAAGTATACAAATATCCGTAACTAGAATGAAAATGGAACCAATTCCTCTAACGCCGTGTGTATTGAAATATCCTGACTGGTTCGTGTCGAGTAATGGGCGGTGCCTCATACAAGAATTTCGGCGAAAAGGTGAAGCTCTCAAATTTTGTTTGGTCCATAATATCACATGTTACTTAATAAATACGGCTAATCCGGCACTATCAAGGAGGGTCTGAGGAAAATCACTAAACCTCTCTGACATATTGCCCGTTTTCGGACCGAGATTTCAGTCCGGGTTTTCCTGAATGCTTAGAAAGAATGTTACGCATCAAACCGTGACTTCCTACTTCTTGAACCTAATGTTTGTTATCGTATAATTAACTACTAAAGGATTGTTGAATTTATATAAAAAGGTGTCTGTGTACGCATTTATGATTGCATGTAACAATACAGGACAGAGAATCAAAATGTCACTTACAAATAGTCTGCCTTTTTATTCAGATTATTTTTTTCAATACGAGCTTCTTTTTTGGCTCGATAGAGGCCCATATTCGATATGCAGTCCCGAGTTTTCAGTCCACTTTCAAATACGTTATCTGTGATTTTCCATTCTCCACCATTTTCGCAATTCAGTTGAAATATAAGCGTATGCATGTAAATAACTGTGAAACGTGTACACAAAGCATTTTATGGCCCTTTATTGCAGCTACAGAACTGCTGACAAAGCGAATGAAGAACAGAGACATTTGCAGCAATGAGTTGTATCATCAAATACCCCCAAAATTAATTAAACATACCCGACAGCATTTCTAGGCCCCATGTCATTTTCATGAGTGGCAACCAAAAGTTGGAGTAGCCATCATGATGTGACTGACTGATCAGGGGCAAACAAACAACAGCCTTGTTACACTGTTACATGCACAACCGTTCGGGTTTTCCTGTAGTGCAATTTCTCGTCGTCTTGTTCGTGATAAAAGTCTTTCATCTCTCTGGACTTCTCAAAGAATTAACATCAAAAAGTGAGATTTGAGGATCTGGAGACGATTACTATGAAATTTATTGTCTTCTGAGATTTATTCACTTTAATTTATATAATTATAGTTGTAATTGTATTCGTTATAGTTGTAAGTGTATTTTCAATATATTTACTGTGTGCAAGTGGGTCCTTTTTGTTTGTGTAGTTTTGTGTGCTGTGTTTTGTTTGAGTGCGGTGTGTTATTTTGTGTGATGTGTGTATTTATGTATTGTGTCTTACTGTAGTACCACTGCCACGGACAAAAAACCATTTGTAGTTTAAATAAATAATAATAATAATAATATGCAATCTGATCACATCACGAAGTGATCTGTTACTGTCTTCAGGTTATGGGCCAGACTGAAGGAGGCAGATCTTTCCTCCGAAACGTCGACAAGTATCTACCAGATACAAGGCGTCACATCCCAGAAAACAGTAATTTTCATAACCAGAACAGACTCACAGACTGCCTCTTGAGACGTGCACAAGAGAAGTGAAGCTTGAACAGACTGTCTCAAAGGACCTCACAACACAATTCAGGTGTCTTACCTCGCAAATCCGTAATGTGATTCTTATTTTGTCTTCTATTTGGATGAAATGGTTTATAAAGTTGTAGATAGTATACTACGTGAGCGAGTATTTGGCTTATAAATGTATACAGTCTTTGATGTGTCCCTAAGTACTTTTACTTGTAATTAAATCATTTTGTAAATGTAACATAGAAATTTATCTACCTCTGATTCCATAGAAGAATACGAGTACATTCACTGAGAAACCGTGGCACACGTCATCATAAGATCATATAAATTTACCTTGTTCATTCTGGTCCGTCGCACTAGTTAATTATTATAAAATGATTTGACAATACTGTCCAGTGTGACCCGTTATATATTACACGTTTCGGTCAGTTGTGAGCATCTTCAGTAGTCAATAACAACACGCTAAGAACTACTATTATATAGATCATAGTATATAAGCTTAAAATTTTGTATAAAAACTTTTAATTTAGTTAAAATATGTTTAATGTAAAAATATATTATTAATGTTCTTAATGTTTAAAATCTTGAAAAGCTGAGGTTTGTGTCTTCGTGCCTCTTCTGTCAAACGGGAGACTGGGGTGTTATTTGCCTTCCTCTGAGTTCCGGGCAGCGTTGTTTCCCTCTTAATATATTATATTATGGGTATTTTGTATAAAAGTGTATGTCACTCACTCACTCACTCACTCACTCACTCACTCTCTCACTCACTTACTCATTGAGTTGAGCAGTTTTTGAGAATATGCCAATTGTGCAGCTACTCAAGAACTTTCCAGAATTTATGGAACCCGAAGGTTTATTACCATGTTCAAATAACTCTCCACTGGTCCCTGTTCTGAGCCAGATCAATCCAATCCATACCATCCCATCCTATCTCTCTAAGATCCACTTTAATAGTATCCACCCACCTATATTTTGGTCTTCCCAGAGGTTTCCTTCCTTCGGCTTCCCCAACAATATACTATATGCTACATGCCCTGCCCATCTGCTCTTAATATTTCTTGGACTGCAATTATTATTTGAGTTTTATGTTGTGTGTTAATACCTGTGTTGTTGCTCCTCGTTTATATAATTAATAGAAATGTCGTCATACTCGACTTCTTTGGATACAGATCTGAGTATCTCACTTTACAGAACTTAAACTGCAACTGAAGTAAGGCAAGTCGAGCTCAGGTAACAAACATGAGATGACTTCATCTCTCCAGTACCGTTCCAGTTTACTCGTCTCCTGCAATTCAGTGAGCTCGACCTGGGAATTTGTACCTCAGTATCCTATTACCTTCCTTTCCTCTTGTAGCCTTTTCTTTTGTTTTTGCAATTTTCTACGTGTACTTCATCAGTTCAGTCCTCAGTTTCATTCTCACTTTGCAAGCATTTCCGATCCCGGCGTATCAGCAGCTCTGAATCTCCGACAATCTACGTCTACCCGACTTTTCCTCCTCCTTTCACCTGCTGTTCCTTTTTACACTGTCAAAACATTAAACAAACTATTACTTAGTGACACAATATCTCCACTGACTTGTAATAGGTTGTACTCGAATAGACTCGCTGTTCATTACAGCCCCTATAACTAATTATCTAGTTTGTATTGACTCATCATGAGAACGGTGTTATAAAAGATATAGTTGTTACTGGGCTTGACTAATGAAGCACTACGCCATGAAGGTGTATGGGGAAGTGGATGTAGAGATCCACTTTTTTTGGCCTCGGCATTAGCTGGAGGTGAGTGATCAGCTTCACGCCTCGGCTGTTTTACCTTCTGGGAAGGAACCCAAATACCCATTGGGTAGGAGGTTGGGTGGACCCCAGAACCGGTTTGGACTGCGTGAAGAACAGAAAAATTTTCATCCTATCGGTACTCGAACTCCGACCACTCGGTCGTCCAGTCAGAACGCTGTTATTCGTGGTTTAAATTCCGTTCTGAATGAAAAGTGAAATAACTGACATGTCTATTTCTATAGCTCTGAAATTGACAATTGTTGCTGAAGATATTCGTCGCTTTAATAAGTAGCCACTGAGACCACATTTGCTGCATTCTCTTGATTTCAGTAGCGAAAGTTGGTTCTCTATATAAATTGTAGACTGATTATGTGGGTATCTACATTTCCATCTAGACTCGAACACTATGTATTTGTGAGTAATTAAGGTAATCACCTATTATGTAATCTACTAGCTTCGACTCTCCGTGGGTTACTTAACGGTGTTATAGTAACCATTAAAGTTGTTAATTACTGAATGAAATTAGGGCGCCATTAAGCACAGTGTATCAGAATGGATGAGGATTGGGCGTATTAGTCGTGCATTTTAATTAATTTTCGTTGTTACATGCTGATAGGAAACTTAGTGGGTGCCACAGCCCTCTTGTCTCGAGAACATAAACATGACTAGTGACTTCAGTGTTTAAACATTCGTTTTCTAATTTTTGGAGGCGAATGACTTCAGATAGGTTCCTGACAACATGTAAACATGAAAAGAGTCTTCAGTCCCTTGGGAAGACGAGGAAGGAGATCGCAACTGAATCCTATGTCGGGATTGGCAAGCCATCCTCTATACGGATCCATAATANGCAGCCGCGGCGCGCACTTGATTGTACGCACTGTATTTATTGTACGTATGTTGAGGTTTACTTCATGATTACTTCAAGCAAGAATCTGACGTAAATGAGATTTGTGATTAAGCTATGAGAAAGATAATTTCTGGCAGTAACACATCCCAAACTGTTATGGTTCTCCCTACTTCCCATCGCGCTAAATGTCGGGCAATGCAAAACAGCAGTTCTGGAAAGGACTGTGTTTTGAAAACACCGCCTTTCGATTCGAGAGGGTAATATAAAAAGTGTTGGATTATTTGAGGATATAATTTGGGTGGAGGAACCAGCAGTTGCGTGTAGAATTTTGAATAAAATATCCACTTTGAAGACCGAGGAGGAGAAGAGGAAGAAGAAGAAAATGAAAATAACTTGAAGGTGAACATTTAGGCGGAAGATTCTGGAGACAGGAGGTACATGGAACTGGCCCCTATTCCTTTCCAGCAAATACCTTTGCCATTAGCGGTGCTGAAACTTCGAGATCTGATACCTCAGTGTTATTCATTAATATTTTGAAATAAGATGATTTTAGCTCTAATTCTTTCTTGGCACACAGCAAAATGTTAAGTGGAAGATGTGAAGTTCCTGCGGCACTGACTAAGAAGATTGTCTTCTGAAAAGTTATGCTTTCCTGATGAAGGACTCAGAACCTTTTTAACAGACTAGCTAACTACCTCCATGCAGCTGGGTCCTTCTTGAAAAGCTAAGAGCTTCTCAAACAGTCAAGCAGTTACCAGCATTTCTTAAAACCTAAGAGTTCATTACTGTATTCACAAGAGTCTGCAAATGTTCTTATTCTGAGAGCCAGATGAATCCAGTCCCATCCTCTCAACTTAGTTATTTCAAATCAACTTTATTACTATCCTCCAACGTATGTCTTGATCTTCCCGACAGTTTTCTCTTCTTGCTCTTCCTGCGAAAATTATGTATAACTTTGTCTTCTCTCCAAACGTGTTACATGCCCTGCCCATCTCATCCTTCTTGTATTGATCACTAGTAACAATAATTAGTTAGAAGGCATATTAACAAGTGCTCGAAAATGTCGCCTCACTCAGCCTGCATTCGGGTGAAGAAGAATTCGCTAAAATGAATCCAAGATTTAACGAAGGAATTTAATTTATTCCTTAGAATGATAATTCTTTCGAATACTTCGATTAACCTTTTGAATAATTTTACAACTGTATATAACCATAACATATCTTCAAGACAAAATTCAACAAGATTAAAAATATGTAAAATAAAGTTTCCTTATGTAAGATTTGAGGCCTTCACGGCGGTGACTATGAAGAAAGCAGTCTGCTTTTACCGGTTCTCACGGTCTCTTCGCTTGCGGATTTCTTATAGTTTTCCTTCTACCCTGAAGATGGAGGCGATACGTTCCTCCGAAACGTCGGTTAACACCACATATACACGGTGCCAAATCCCAGAAGACTGGTTTCTTCAAAGTTTCCTTAATTGCAATTTATTTAATTTATATTATGCAAATTTTTATGTAAATCCTACTAAGATACAACTGATAAGTAAATGAGATTCAATCGGTGGACCTCATAGAATAAAGAGTAGGAATGTTGACAGGTACCGTGTTGTGATTTTCACTCACCACTGCTGATTGTTTAAGCACTGCAGAGGACTTATGTTACTCGCAACTTTCACAACGCACAGCGCTCACGGCGACGAGAGAAGTTCCCCTGACACGTCCATTTGTGTGACACTCACAGCGGCCACCCGTCTTTCATCATTTCTCTTTGCTACCTTACTTCCTCCATGATAATGACATTCTTCCGGGTCGCTTTCATTCCCGTCGCTTCCTCTACGTTTGTCTCTGTCACTTTCTCTGGATATACTCCAGCTGTCTGCGTTTCTTTCGCAATTTATCTTTCTCCTTTTCTTCACTTCTGTAGGCTTTTTTGTCTCCATCCGCGCATATTTTCTTTGAAATTGTTTTATTTGCATCAGGGATAGTCAAAATCTAGTCCGATCCTTCGAGTTTCTCCCCTCAGCAAGTCATTATCCGCAGGAGATTTTCGAGTTTCTGTGGAGCTTCGAGAGCATCACTCGCTACGTTCTGCTTTTCGTGATAGATGAGTACTCCAGGAAATGTTTCGCAGGATTCCTAGTTAGAAGTGAATATAGATACTCGTAAAACCGACAGCCATGATAGCTCAGTCTACACAGCGACTAGGCCACGGCCTGGATGACCTAGGTATCCGGTTTTGATTCCCGACAAGTGACAATAGATTTACATTCCAAACTGGCTCTGGAACCAATCTGCTGGGTACCGGGAGAGATTTGCTCGGAGAAAAAGCGGCCGGGGCTTCAAGATGACAAGGTTTTCAGAAATATTCGGAATCCTTACCGAGGGCCTAATTCAAACATAACCTGATATATTATATAACGCACAGTATATTTTATTTTTATGTTGTCATATCCTAAGTGCCTGGATGTCATGTTTATAGAAACATTCTTCTCAGAGTGTACCAAGCCTTACATCAGTCAGCAGGCAATTCTGGAGATGTATCTTGTGATGCCTCGTGCTCACTTCTCTGTAGAAACGCAGTTCTCGACAATTTGAACGCCACCGGCTGATTAAATCGGCTCGGCATACTTGCGTCAAAATTGCCAGAGTCGAAGTGATCGTTTCGGTCTTAATGAATTAGTACAGAATTTCTGTCAATAGATATCATCAAGTAATATACACCGATATTTATATGGAAGAACAGGCTTCCTCGTTGCCTGCCCTCATGCTATATACATGACAATCTTACAGCTATAACAATATATTTCAATATCCTCTTGCATTGTTGTATCACTTTA
Source organism: Cryptotermes secundus (assembly GCF_002891405.2). Taxonomy (NCBI): domain Eukaryota; kingdom Metazoa; phylum Arthropoda; class Insecta; order Blattodea; family Kalotermitidae; genus Cryptotermes; species Cryptotermes secundus. Next base: position 159,842 of record NW_019727094.1, read on the forward strand.
CACACTTCCTTCCCACTTTAATGCAATTTTGTTTACGGTTACTTCTTAACTTAGAATAATATTGAAAATGAGATGAATTCACTTCGAGGTAAATCACTGTACAATTTTTGTCATCACCTCAGATTTAGTCATTGAATATCACTGTCAGGGAGTGAACAAGCCTGGTTCCTTCTCATGAATTCCCGTTTCGAATCTCGAAAGAAGATCGACTTATCTATCTTCATTTCTCATGGTTTTTCTCAGTGTGACCTAAGAACTAAGACATGACCCCTTTCTTACTAATCTTCAATTCGTAAGTCATAATGACCCTGGCTTATGACGTTGTATGACCTATATAAGTAAAAAAAAAATTGTAAAACTTACATCCGCTTCAGTAGTCATTTTTCGAGTAGTTTATATGGCACTAACTTCGCCGACAAGCGGCTGTCGCTCGGTCGGTATAGTTCGCCTGCGGCCTAAAGCCACGGAGTTTGTTTTTGTTGTATTTGATCCCCTCTCAAAATAAAAATTTATTTCTGTAGCAATAGTTCCGTGTTTGTTTTGAAATAAATTGTACTAAAATAATTACATCTGTTATCAGTTAATACTAACTTATGACACGAAATGAATTGTTCACCCATTAGAATATAAATATGTTTAAACTGAAATAACTTAAGCGGCGGAAAGAGCAGAGGATTGGCCGTCTCAGCAAGGTAATAATATTCCGTGTAGGTAAAGAGCACTACTCATACACGACAACCTATCAGCAGCCTTAACCTGCAAAATGCTGGTAACCTCATCCGAAAGATTAAAGGAATGTATTTAATTCCTTTAGTTTCAGAATGGGCCATGACGCATTCTTAATATCGGCAGATGCAAAATTCAACCGTATATGAGTGCCTGGCGGGCGTAGATCCTTGTATACGTTACGCCTTGTATGGTAACATAACAGACACCAGTGTGAGGACAATGAACTAGGAGAAAATAGAAGAATGTTGTTCTAGTATGTAAATATATAAATGTAAGAGTCTAAATAATTAATCAAATTACCTTAAAATTAGCAGGATTTAAAGAAGGTGAGACGATTACAGTTAAAAATGAATGCTACGAGCGCCATAGCTCAAGCGGTTAGTCGCTGGCTTCCCATCGTGGCGGCCCGGGTTCGATCCCGAGTCTGGTCAAGTGGGATTTGTGGTGGACAAATTGGCGCTGGGGCGTATTTTCTCTGAGTACTTCGGTTTCCCCTGCCAATCTTCATTCCACCAAATTCTCCATCATCATAAACACCTGGGGCAGGCTACAATAGGCCAATCATTGACCGCCGTGCAGAGTGGATCCAGTTGGACTCAACCCCCCACTAAGCGAATTTTACAAATGAATGCTAAGAATACCACTGATCCTGTCTTTTATATTTTAAAATGGGCGTAATTCCTGTTTAAATTATTGCCTCTATATTCCGGATCTTTACCCGATATGACTCATTACTGTTATGCAGTAAACTTAGGCTGAGTACAGAGAGGGTCACATCTTAGCGGCAACAATACATGACACTGAAGAACTCTCTATGGACACCCGACCGCAGGCAATCGAGTGGGCGGTTCATTTTGTCCTAACATCGTACCGTGGCACGTTGCAAGAACACTGGACCCTAACAAGTGTTTATTGATCTGGGATCAATGAAAGGAGCTTACTGATTGGTTCCGACCTAGCGATAGTGGATGACTACACTCCAAACTGTCGAACAGAATACTACGTAACGTTTATCGTTTTTTTAATGCTAGTGGGATGGGACTAACTCCCTTGTACTGTGGCCACTTCTGGCCTATTGTACCAGCCCCAGATGATAGGTGAGGGTGATTGTGGAGTAAGTGGTGGAATGAAGATTGGCAGGAGAAACCGAAGTACTCGGAGGAAACATGCCCCAGCGCCACTTTATCCGCCACAAATCCCACTTTACCAGACTCGGGATCGAACCCGGGCCGCCGCGGTGGGAAGCCAGCGACTAACCGCTTGAGCTATGGCGCGGCTTTAAGTTTATTAGTTAAGAGCTGGTAGAATTAGATGAAAATGTAGGACTTCTTCAGGTTCTATCCCATTGTGGAGCCAATAAAATAACAGAACTAGTAAATCACCCTGTACCTAAAATTTTGTAATGCTGATGCCAAACTGCTGAAATCTTTACAGAGTTATTTTGTCAATCAGTCATGACCGTTGAAGTCAGTGCAGTTCCTTTCTTTATTGTATATGAATCTGTGTCATTTTCTTTCCGAAGTTAGCAACGATGATCCAGCCTTAGAATCGTTAAGAGATTATTCCTTCTAGATGCAAAAATAACTCTCGTAATAAACTAGAGATTATCTGAAAACAACGAAAGAATATAAGAAAATAATGCCGCTTCATAGCTCAAGCGGTTAGTCGCTGGTTTTCCACCGCGGCGGCCCGGGTTCAATCCCCGGTCTGGTCAAGTGGGATTTGGGGTGGCAAAGTGGCGCTGGGGCAGGTTTTCTCCGAGTACTTCGGTTTCTCCTGCCAATCTTCATTCCACCAAGTTCTCCATCATCATAAATAATCATCTGGGGAAGGGTACAATAGGCCAATCAGTTGTCGCCGTGCCGAGTGGACCCAGTTGGACTCCACCCCCGACTAACGAAAGAATGTAAGAAATTATGGTCTTCTGGGTTGTAACGCCCCGCAGTTCGGTAGAAGTCCTTCGAGGTCTCCTGTTTCTTGCAGGTTTCTTACTTGGGCTCTAACAGCGGACAATGTCGGTGGACTTGCACCAAATTACGCTGCGTCACAATGACGAGCCTCGTACCCTTCACAGTCACTGCGTGTGAGAACCTCAGATTCGGTGCTGAAAGAATATTGTCACAGCCACAAATTCCGGAAACGGCAGGATGCACACGTCCCTTCAGACACTTTCTTGTGAGAAGGAAGAACATACATGCTGTAAAAAACATACTTGTTTCAAAATTAGTCATATTTTCATAAGCCATGTGAATATTTAACGGCACGGTATCAACAGATTTCTGGCTTCTCTTCTGAGACCATGCAAGTACACTTCCTCACACACAGCGGGGTCAGCAATTACGTAGGATCACCAGATATTATTTAAAAATGAATTTCCTATGGTTATCTCTACATCGTTTGTATTTTTAACAAGAAAGACTCTTAAGTAGTTCAATATTTTTCAAAGATAAGTATTTAATTCTATTATCCTGTACTTACTGAAGTTAAATATGCATCTATCTGCAAAGTACAAAACTCAGGCGAGAACAGTAATTATTAATAAATGGCAACGGACTGGAATCACAGAACGCTGTGAGCTTTGGCTAATTTTAGTTATATTTAAGGCGCTGAAAACTTCCGGCAC
>NW_019727094.1:163919-211086 GCF_002891405.2 Cryptotermes secundus
ATAAAAATATAATTATAATATAGTAATAAAAATTCCATGTTGAGTTTTTTTATTTGATCCACTGATTTAACTTAAAATAGTGTAACGTATATTTCACCAAAATGTTATATCTTAAAAATTTGAGCTCCTAGGCAAAAACTAATGCCATATTTGAATTCAGGGCATCAAATTCATATGAAATCAGCTCCAAATACCCCGGCACCAAAACAGCTGTTGGCCTGTGTTATTAATAAATGGCAACGGACTGGAATCACAGAACGCTGTGAGCTTTGGCTTTCCTCTGCACAATTCTAATATGTCTGAACTTCCGGCACGACATGGCGGCTGCTAGACAGAAGGCTTGGCATCTTCCAAGTTTAAATTGGAAATGTTGTCCCTCTAGCCAACTTGCTCTGTTGCTTATAAATGAAGAACATTAAAATAAGGAATGAGCTCAGGTTCGAATCCCTCTTGCGATCTAAATTATTTCTGTGGTTCTTGCTTTTCGTATTTAAAAGTTTTTGATTGACCCCCGCTGAAGAATTTGTTAAATTATTTATTCAAATAATTTATTCAAATCAAAACAAGCCACAGGGCCTAATCTGTGACTCTTGATGAAGGTGACAGAACACTCTTTCATCAACTATTGACACCAAAGCTATGATAATGCTGTCATGCAGAGAGAGAACCTTTGCTACCCTATTTTACAGAGGGCTACATTTTTGCAACCCCTGGCTCCCGATCACTGAACACGCATCTAGCCTTCAGTGGACAGTTAATACTTTTTAGTTAATGATTTTCTTCCAAAGCTTTCAAGACGAGAGCTACTGAGATAAAAACTAAAGAATACTAAAAAGATAAAGTTTATATAAAATTAAAGTAAGTAATGGCTTCTAGCTGCTAGAATTCGAGACGTCCTATAAGCTTGAGTCTATGCAGACAGGGTGGATCAACTTAGCTTTATTCCAGTCTCTGCCCAGGTTAAGTCCTTCTGTTACAATCTTGCTGTGCCATATCCCTCAATGTCAGTTCACAGTTAAATTTCCATGTAAGCAGACGACGAAAAGGGATTAAATACAAGTCTGCAAGGGCACACTCGCTGGCTACTGACTGCTCTAGATATCTTGTGGTAGTCATTCAGCAAATGGAACCGATAGTTACAAGTCTGGGCAGGTCTTGAAGCTGTGCAAACACTGAAGTCGCTTCCCGTCTTCGTAACGTAGGTCCTATTATTTACTTCTGTGGAGGCAGAAGAACTCCGATTTTTTGGGCTCATTTCTCTTCTCTTTGACCCTTTTTTCTTTATTTAACTTTTATTTCATTTCTTTTACCTCCTACCTTTTTCGCCTCAAACTTGCTTTATTTCTTCTTCCTTCCACTTTTAAACTGTTCTTTTTTACTTGTTTTTATCATCGTTCTAATCTCTTTCTACCTCTTTTCGTGTTTTCGGGGTGTCTCTCTCAAATCATTCTCACTTCCTACTTGTCTCCTGGAATTCACCTTTTCTTTTTCCTTTCCTTCTTTCAAACCTCTCCTGCTGTTCTGGCAGAGAGTCGAGGCTACTGTTTCATCTGAACAATCAGCTATTCGGTATTTCACCTTGAATTATTCGTTGAATAAAATGACAATTGATTGCAACTCAAAAGCTCAGACTGGTACATTTTATGCCTGAAGATGACCCGTTAAAAGGGTCGAAACATGTTTCGTCTTTAATGAACATAATAAAAGCAATTGTTGATGCAGTAGTATCTTCTTTGTTTTGAATACTGATTGTTGTGTGACGGTACATTCTCTACCTTATGTACGTATCTTACGTGGGATATACCACGTATACCTTATGTCACCTTGAGTATGTAGCACTGATCATTATCCGTAACAATCGCCAGTTACTTAAATCAAGATTAAAATTTATGTGGTAAGAATGAACAGGGAGACATAGTCTCATTGTTACATTTATATGGAGTTTTATATTCATTTTTGTGCTAATCAAGTACGCGTTTCGCTGTACTGAGTCCAGGCATGTAGACGTTGATAAACCCAGTTAGATAATTCTAAGAATTTAGATACTTATAAACCCATTAGAAACAAGCAGTTGGATCGATAAATCTGCTCACGTGAGCTTACTTCATGATTTGGACAGTCAGAACTATTAGTTTAAAGTCTCCGGCTACCTAATAAATAAATTATATTGGATGAAATAACTACTCATGTGAATCCAAAGTTTTAAAGCTAACCAATCAAGATAAGGTAAAGGAGACAACGTCGCCGTGAAATCGACTCCATGCAGGAAATAGCGACTTCAAGCGGCGTCCCATCGAAAGGGTCATATAATTCTAGTTCGGGGCAGACACAAAGCTGTGTCGCTCTGAAATACGCCTTTATATGTTGTGATAGTTACCACCCAAGCGGCAACTAGAGTAATGAAATCAGTACATAACATAAAACTGATAGTTCTTTATAAAAGTTGTGCAATCGATTTGTTCGTGGCCTACCGTCTTGTCGCAGCCAGGCTCGTTAAGCTTTGAGCAGGAATCTCTTCTACACATATCTATCTATGGCTTTACAGCCCTTGTGAACCTTAACCGTTTTTCGGGTTCTTAAACCGTACATAGTCAGTGTGACTCCTCGGACAGGAGATCTGCCTGTCGCACTTCCACTCTAGACCTGCAAAATTTGTAATCATGTCTTGTTTATTGGCGCCCATCGTGTCTTCTAGTCCTACTGTTTGGTGCTGAAGGACACAAGAAGACAGAGAATCAATAGAGAGCAATTCTGCAGTCGATGCGTCATCACAACAGAAGAGCGGTTGTGAAATAAGTAGTCAACGCGTGGCAACATAGGCAGCGAGCAGATGGTCACTATATGTGTAAGTGGTCATCGTAAGGTCTTCTTTCTGCTCAAGAGACACAAAAATTCTACATAGCCTCATAAAGTATTCTTTCTTTAATATAGCTGGGTTCACACAACAGTATTAGACAACATTTTGGCCCTACCTACGCGCAAAAGCGAGAATTAACAATGCGACAAGTGAGCAGATGTCAATGAGTCATTTATTTGGATTCTATCCTGTATCGCGTAAGGCCATGTGGACTGGAAATTTTGTACTGCGTCACACGTGACAGAGCACTTTGTGTCCTACTTATGGTTTGATACAGGTGCTACAAATTGAACGTCAGGTGTACATTCTCTCTCTCTCTTTTTCCTGTTGCTTCCACTTGGAGCACAGGGCATCCGTGAAACGCTTTGTTTCACTTCAGTTTCTTAATCCTAAGACCGGTAGGACACCTTGGATGGGGAATCAGCCCATCGCAAGGCCGCTACAACACAAACACAGAATAAATGCACGCAAACATGCATACCTTGAGTTGAATTCGAATCCACGATACAAGTGTTCGTGCAAGAGAAGACAGTCCATGCCTTAGACCTCGCGGCCACTGTGATCGGCTCAGGTCTATATTGGTACACAATCCCGACTCACTGAAATAAGGGTGCGGTTCAGAATCTCATGATCTTCCATCGGCTCACATCTCTCAATGCCGCCGTACTTATAATTCTCGGAGGGTGACTGCAAGAGTCAGGCCGTGTCAAGAACTGACACCGCGACTCAGAAGCGTCTGGTTTATTCAGACAGGCGTCATAACTAACGCAATAACTCTATCAAGTATGGACCTAGATGTAGGTTGGAGGATAACATTCAGATAGATGTGAGACAAACAGGATGAAGCGGTATGGACTGGATTTGTCCGGCTCAGGGTAGGGACCAGTGGAGGGCTCTTGTTAACACGATAATGAACCTTCGGGTTCCATAAAAGTCGGTAAATTGAGTAGCTGAGCAACTAGCGGCTTCTCAGTAAGTATTCAGCTCCATGGTGTTAGCTGAGAGCATCATGCAACAGCGAGGAAATGTAACTTGTGACGCACTTCCGTTCTTCTGGCAAACGGAATCGCTATGAAGTACATGAAGGATCTTGTTCCTGTTGTTTTTACGATAACTGTTGCTCGAAAATTTACATGGAACGTCGTAAACTCTTCACAGCTCGTGTTCGTTCTTACAGGCCATTGACTTGCAGGTGGTATCGGCAGAGGTGCCCCTCGTGTGCAGGCTGTAACCATATAAGGCAGGAGCTGCGAAAATTGCAACCTGTATTAAACTTGTTTACCATGAGTTTCGTGCTTACAGATTTATTTAACAATGTTTATTAACAGCAAACATAAATCGGATAAACTAGTGACCTTAAGATATGAAAAGGCCGCACCATAGCTCAAGCGGTTAGTCGCTGGCTTCCCGATCCCGGGTCTGGTCAAGTGGGATTTGTGATGGACAAAGTGGCGCTAGGGCAGGTTTTCTCCGAGTACTTCGGTTTCCCCTGCCAATCTTTATTCCATTAATTGCTCCACAATCACCCTAATCTATCATCTGTAGCTGGTAAAATAGGCCAGAAGTGGCTGCAGTTCAAGGGACTTAGTCCCACCCCACTAGCAATAAAAAAGCCTATAAATGTAACATTACTGGTAAGACGCCTTTGAGGCATACTAGCGTCTTTCCCTGTAAACTAAACACTTTTAGAAAGAGGATTATTTTTTATTGCTAGTAGGGTGGGACTAAGTCCGTTGTACTGCGGTGACTTCTGGCCTATTGTACCTGCCCCAGATGATAGGTGAGGGTGATTGTGGAGCAATTGGTGGGATGAAGATTGGCAGGGGAAATCGAAGTCCTCGGAGAAAACCTGCCCCAGCGCCACTTTGTCCACCACAAATCCCACTTGACCAGACCCGGAATCGAAGAGGGCGGCCACGGTGATAAGCCAGCGACTAATCGCTTGAGCTATGGCGCGGCCTTACAGAGGCCTCAGGCGGAGTTGGAATGGAAAGAAGTGAAATAATGTGAATTGCCCTTGTTCGAGTGTAGTAAAACGAACACAAGCACGTGCCCTTCTGTATGTTTGGATTTGCACTGTGTGTACCTTGCTTATTGTATGTATTTTGCTGTGTATTGTTCCCTTTATGTTATAGACTTTCCTTGTCTGTATCAGTGCAAGTTCTACTGCCACCGGTTGAACACCCAATTGCAGCAAAATAATAATAATATACAAAATATTAATACAGAGGCCTGAAGGAATAAATCGCTTGTAACATCTATGGAAGACAATACTGAAACTGATTATGAAGAATCGGTATTTGTGGCTACTAGATTCATCTGGCTCTGCATTTGGACCATTGGTCAGTTCTTCTATAACTTCATGTTCTATAAATGGTATGGAATTCATTGAATTACTTGGTCGCTATCAGCTTCTCAAAGACTTCTATGGAGTTAATTATAGTCATCCGAATTACTTGTTCCACTCAACCAACTAAACAATGAGTTCTGAACGCACAAGCCAGGGAAATTGCCCGGATAGAAGGCGAGGCGCAGTACTTTTAGGAAGGTGAAAGTAATCAGGCTAGGAGTGCTGGCAGGTAGAGCTATGTGGACTTCCAGACATCCACCCCTCTCACCGCTTCTTGTATTAGCTTAATTCCAGGAACGCTCATGGAAAATTAAAGCAGAGCTGTGGAACGCTTCCCTCTCCATACAATATACTGAAATGTTTTAATGATGATACCGAAAGAAGTATATCTTGTTTATAATTATCAAATAATTTCACATTGATCGCTACATAACTTCAGTACCTGACAGAATGTAACATAAACTGAAATAATAAGGTATTACTCGTATATAAGAAATTTAAACCGTCGTAATCTATGTGCAGTTAATTAGAGATAATGAAATTGTTCCTTCAAATGTATACTAATTTGTTATATGCAGTTTGTACCTCTTAGGATATAAGATGTTTTTCTCTTTGTAAAATTTCAGTGAACCATTTTAACATGCTGTGAAGCAAACACATAAATTTTCTAAAACAATCACGTGACGCAGACAAATTTTCTTCTTATTTTAGCATAATTTAAATATTTTTTCCCTTGGCACTTCTCCGTTCACTTCGGTTTTTCTAGATCTTACACATTCTGTAGGACTCCTTCGGCGGGTGATCAGCTCTTCGCAAGGCTTCTACCTATACACAAACATAGAAAAACGCGCACACACAAACTAAACATCCATGCCCTGAGTGGGATTCGAATACACGATCGCGGTTTCCGAGCGAACGAAGACAGTACATGGCTTAGACCGCTCGGCTACCGCCACTGGCATTTAATTTAAATATAACTGATCTGTTTTTCAACGAATAATACAATTCTGGAATCCGTCCCCAAACTCTTTCCTTCTCTAAATATTTTGCCTACGTATTTATAAAAGCCTTCGCTGATACACGCTCCATTCGTGTGAGTTCTACTCCTCGTTGGCGAAGAATTAGTATATACAAACCATTCAAGTAAAATACAGTCTACCATTACCACCTCCATAGCGGTCTGTCTCCTGCTTTGCGTTAGTTGTGACACGGCGAAGAGTAAAGCCATGCAACACATCGTGCAGTCGAGTAAACCAGTTAGACTAAACAACAATTTGCAGGCGCAACGCTCAATGCCCATAAAACATTGGCTGAATTACCCGTGGCATGAATACGTGTACTTCGTAGGGAATAGCGGAAAGCTGCTTCGTACAGGAATAAGGGAGACACGTGAAGGGATAGAATGATGTGGCGAAAATCATTTTCCAATAGAATCTTGCAACAGTAATTCTAAATCACGGTAGAGTGCATTCATTTTCTTTGCATCAAAACAAACTAGGTGCAAAATCCTACTATGTAATTCAACAGAAATACTTACGCATGAAGGGAAAAGTTACTACCTCTGACGCAAGGCTAATCGAAGTAGGAAATTCTCATGACTTCTCATTTAAGATTAGAAATTATATTACATTGCATCGGAGAGTATTATACAATATTATACATCAGTATATCATGCGAATATTGCTGTTGTCATGAACCATTCGGAATTTTACTTACAGTACATGATGTCCCATCTCTTCCGGTGTCCCAGATTTCTGCGTAGAGGAAGTTTATGCAGCACAATAAGCACTTGTATCCTCTCCTGGGATATAACAAGTGAACCGAAGTTTCAGAGGAATATTTCACTTCCATCTTCAGAATTAAAGAATAGAGCCAAGTAAGAAACCAGCATGAAGCAGACAGCAAACAAGCCAGCTTAACTTAGTTTCCTTTTTACAACGATTTTCTCGATATGTAATTTCTTTCCGAACATCCTTCTCTGAGACCATGAGTGTGTTTCTTCTTTTTCACTTTTTTTTAATTTGCTTAGTGGGGGGGGTGGAGTATAGCTTTGTCCACTCGGCACGGCGGCCACTGGTTGTACCTGTCCCGGGTGATTATGATGATGGAGAATTTGTTGGAATGAAGATTGGCAAGGGAAACCGAAGTGCTCGGAGAAAACGGCCCCAGCGCCACTTTGTCCGCCACAAATCGCACTTGACCAGACCAGGGATCGAACCCGAGCCGCCGCGGTGGGAAGCCAGCGACTAACCGCTTGAGCTGTGGTGCGGCCTTCTTCTTCATTTACTTCTTCCCCTTCAGTAAACGATTTTTCCCGTTGCTTTACGCTGTGATAATTTCCCTTTTCTTCCTCTGTTGTCAGGCCTCTGTTGTTTTCTGTGACACTTTTCTTCTCTCTTCTCTTCTTCTGCATTTGTTTTTACAGTCTTCTGTGGTTACATGTGAAGTTCATTGCATTTACATTTGCTCCACTTCTTCTGACTCCACTTTGAACCCCTTTTTCTTTTCTGTTTAACAGAGTCGTTTCTTCACATTTCTTTCCTTCTCTTTGTGACCTCTACTGCTGTGAGTATTTTATTCAGATTTATCATATTCAAATCTTTTATGTGCAGTTTCATTCCGTCCGTAAATATCTTTTATTCTTCCTTGCTGGTCCACTTGTCCCTGCGATTTACATACCAGCCGCCACTGCGCTTTCGCTGTGTTGTCGTTACGGGGGACTGTACTGGAAGCAGAAGCTCACCCTGTACAACACCGGAACCGGATGATCGAAATATTCCTTGCAAAATGATACAACGCCGGGAACATAATAGCCAGTCGCCTGGTAAGTAAAAAAGTAAAGGTATCCCTGTAACAGGCTGTGAAGGCCCATAGGATTGTGAGGTGTTGAGGTTCCCACATTCTTTAGACCAGTGTTTCCCAACCTGTGGTCCGCGGACCCCTGGGGGTCCGCGAGTAATTCAAAAGGGGTCCGCGGGATAGTTTATTTTCATTAAACTTTATCTTATCATGTTCCTCACACCTGGGATATTTGCAATGTATATCTCTGGCTCTTGAGGCCCATGGTTGAAGTAAAATTTAACGGGACTGTTGCTACCGTTACTTCTTCCCTTTGTAAAGCATAGGTGAATAACCAACGATTTGTGTAGCTTTTCCCAAGGACATTTTCTTTGGGTCGGCCCATTGCATCTCAGACCCGTGTTTCAGGGTGGACTGCTGTCCGACCATTCTCCCCTCCTCCCCCCCCAAATCCATCCCTCTTTGGTTGGGAATAAACCTGGGACCATTGACCACGTTTCTTATTAATTTCAGTGGCAGAGCGAACAACCCGTGTTTCTTTAGTTTTTGTGCAGTGAATTTTTATAATATTATACAAGTGTGTTTTTCTCGGTGTAATATTCAGTTTTTCTGCTTTTGTTCAAATAATTGAGTTCACAACGAAACTTCTGATTTTCAGTTTGTTCACGATCTTATTTAGATATGGATCGGTGGTTAAAGTGTGGATCATTGAAACGTAAGACAGACGATAATCCGAGTGGATCTAGTGTTGTCGAAAATAGTACCAGGGCAGATAAAGTTCCTTCCCTCAAAAAATCACGCAAATATTGTCCATCTTATTTGCAAATGGGATTTTCCGTTCTGAATAAAGACGGCGAAGACAGACCACAGTGTGTTCTTTGTTGCGAAGTGTTATCGAATGAATCTATGAAGCCGTCGAAGTTGAGACGCCACCTTGAAACGAAACATGGCGAATCAGTTAATAAGCCAATAGAATATTTTCAAAATAAGAAACTGCAACTTTGTGGTTCACAGAATTTAGTTAAGGACATTGTATGTGGAACGAAAAATGAAAAGGCTGTTCTTGCCTCTTACGAAGTCGCCCTTCTGATCGCTAGAAATGGACAACGCCATACAATCGGGGAAGATTTAATTTTGCCTGCTACAAAAACGATAACAAAGAACTTGTTTAGTGAAAAACATGCCAACGAGGTGTCTCTAATATCGTTATCTGACAATACTGTGAAAAGAAGAATCGACGAGATGGCTCAAAATGTGAAAGATATTTTGCTAGAACGGTTACGTCATAGTGAATATTTTGCGTTGCAGTTGGATGAAAGCCACGATATTTCAAATAATGCTAATTTGGTAGCTTTGGTGCGATATGAACACGAAAATAAAGTTTGTGAAGATTTTTTGTTCTGTGAATCGTTACCTCTTAATACAACTGCTGAAGCCCTTTTCAAAGTTGTCAATGACTTCATAACTACAAATACACTTCAATGGGAAAAATGTGTAGGTATCAGCACAGATGGTGCTCAGGCAATGTCGGGAATACATAATGGTTTGGTCGCACGTATCCAGAAAGTCGCACCTCTTGTTAAATGGACACATTGTTGCATACACCGCGAAGTATTAGCTGCACGCCGTATGCCCTCCAAAATGAAAATCGTTCTAGACGAGGCAGTAAAAATTGTCAATTTTATTAAAGCCCGTCCTCTTAACAGCCGATTATTTTCTGCGCTTTGTAATGAAATGGGAAGTGATCACGAACACTTATTATTGCACTCAGAAATCCGATGGCTGTCCCGGGGTAAGGTTTTGACGCGGTTGCTTGAGCTTCGAGACGAAGTAAGGTTGTTCCTCATAAACTCTAAATTTCAGTTAACACACTATTTAAATGATTTCGCATGGCTCTCCTCTCTTGCTTACTTGGCGGACATTTTTAACATCTTGAATACTCTTAACTCGAGCCTTCAAGGTACATCTGTCACCGTGTTTTCTGTGCAAGACAAGATAGAGGCAACAATCAAGAAGTTAAATTTGTGGTGCAGCCGTATCGAGAAAGGAAAATACGATTCCTTTCACATGCTGAGTGATTTCATTGATTCCAGTGAACAACCCCTTTCTAGTGATGTTGCTGAAAGTATGATTGAACATATGAGGTCATTGGCGTCTCAACTACGTCTGTATTTTCCGTTTGGTCTTGAAAATAACGACTGGATGAAAAATCCCTTTGTAGACTCTGAATTTGAACTTCCTTCTGCCGAGGAAGAGCAACTTATCGAGCTGTCCTGTGATTCGACGTTCAAATTGCTGTTTCCTTCGTTACCGTTACTGGAGTTTTGGTTCCAAGCTAGGTCTGTTTACCCTGAAATTTCCAAAAGGGCTGTAAGACATCTGTTGCCATTTCCCACTACATATCTGTGCGAGACAACATTTTCTCATCTTGTACACATGAAAAACAGATATAGGAACAGACTTAACGTGGAGCTAGATCTACGTCTGAAATTATCCAGTTTTGATCCTGACATTCGAAAGTTGACGTCTGAAAAACAGCACCAGCCATCACATTGGGTGAGTGTTAAATTCATAATATTACGCCTAATTGATATGTTCGTAATCTTCCGAATATCTCCATTTATAACAGTATTTTATTGTCATAAATGACACATTTAGTGTTGTAAAATTTTAAGTTACTGCTTCATTTTTATGATATGTACTCGTAAAATTTAAAAATTTCCATTTTGGGTTTTATGGGGGCCGCGGTGAATTAACATTCGGTACAGGGGGTCCGCGGCATCAAAAAGGTTGGGAAACACTGCTCTAGACTATCGGCTCACAGATGGCTGTAAGGCGCACCGGCTGCCCTTTACCCGCAGGAATATTCCAAGAACATTCCTGGTATTCATTTCTGTTAGAGACCGAGTCGACCCCAGGAGCATAGTGCGGCTGAAAGGATTAGGTCAATTGAAAAAAGTTCAATGTCCTCATCGGGATTCAATCCCGAGAACTTCCAGCTTGTAGCATAGTGCCTCAACCAACTGCGCTACCGCGTGCCCCCTGTCTCCTGGTAGGATTTCGAAATTTAGATGTCCCTATTATGAATCGGGCTGCTAACAAGTACGAGGCAACTTTCAATTGTTGTCAAAGCTTGAAGCCCTGTCATTAGTGTTGTAAGGTAGGAAGCCTCCTTCTTAGCTATATTCAGGCACGTGTCTGCCCTTCTTAGGGCATCCTTCCTTCTGCGCTATTTCTTTCCCTTCCATATTCTATCTTTAGGTTCTATTAGTGTTCCTGCCTTGCCTCACACCCTCTCAACCCCAAAAACAGAACCGTTATGGTCACTGTTTCCTTGCTCGGTCCCTCTGGACCTCGTGATACCACCAGCGGGTCACTCAGAGCCACTAAATCTCCCATATTTCTACTCTAGTAAAACGGCCCTTACAAAAGCCTAAAATTCATTCGCCCTTTTCCTTACTCCTAGTGGTTAGTTCAGGGCTCTTACACTTGTCGACTCTCAACCTACATCTGCAATATTGGGCCCTAAATTCTGCCGTGAAGATGGAGAAACTACGCTCATTGGAAATGTCAGGGAACATCTATAAGACTACAGGAGTTCATATCCCAGAAAATTATTAATGATAATTCATACAGAGTAGTCGGGATGTTCAATCAGGAGAGAGACTGGACTACTCGGGTTCGATTCTGTGCAAGGCGGTAAAATTCTATTTAACTCCAATCTGTCGCACCCACACGAACGGTAGGAACTCTATCCAGAGCCGCTTCTAGCGTAACTCTGAGGCCCAACCTACCTCCTGTGAAGCTGGTACAGGAACACTTTCCTTGGGGATAAACCCTCTGAGGCGCGAAGCGAACACTCACCTGTATATAAAGTTATGTTAAAGGATGTGTGGAGGCATTTTCATTCGCTTATATTCTTTATTGCGTGATGCCTAACCACAGGAAAACAATTGCCTTAAGAACAACGGAATGAACATCATTACCGGAGACAAGGAGAAGATGGAGTGCTGACAGCAGTGGATGTCTGCAGACTTACAGAAAATTAATTTCGAACTCTTCAGTGTATGTATTCCGCGGGAGAAACGGTTGCAAGAGCCGCAGATTATTTTGTCTTTATGTGGTCGCTGGAATTACTGGCTTATAAACTTATTATACTCCCAGCCTAAGGAGTTAAAGTATAGTAGCGGCTAGGGGGTTCTAAACCCTAATGTTTCTAGGCAAGCATAACATTGTTTCGCAAAATTTTAATCGTCTATTAAGTAAACCAGTAAAAGTTAGACATCCAAGCAGGTTACAAGTTTGTAATCTGGAGAACCTGATGTGAAACTTAACTTGTGTATCAAGAAAATTTAAGTTTAAAATAATTCGATAAAATTATAATAAAAGTAATGTTGATAAATTTGTAATAAATTTAATCTGACATCATTAATATAGGTACCAATATTTTTAAGTGAAAAGAATTGTGCCATAAGAAGTCACTTTTAACCCTTCAGTCACATCCCAGTAAGTATTATTGTTGTTTATATTGTAATAAACAAGGCTGAAGGCCGTAAATGCAGGACTGGATGAGGCAACCGTTACTAAAGTGCGGCTCTTGGACGCGTTCCCGCAGCAACGGATGCTCAAGCAACAGCGGAGGAATTGTAGGAGGTGTTTTCTATGCCGTCCGCGAAGAAGTGTGGTGAGCGGTAGTTGGAACTTTCAGAGAGGTGGCCCTGAAGCCGAGAATGTGAGGACATTTGGAGCACGAGTCAGATGCAAAACAGTTACCAGCCAGCGAGGACAGGATAATTTGAACACGGTAGCTGCGGAATCTATATTGTTGGGAGCCGCTGCCAGGCGCCTTCAGCATGCCTTCAAGGCGTGGTACATCAGTAAGTATAAGAACAAATTTGCTTTCATTTTACTAAAGAATAGGCTGCTCTCTGGATCTCAGAACTCTCTCAGACTATCGGGAAGAGAAACAAGAAAAACCCTACGAGTATACAATAAACTAAATGCAAATTTTCCATGTTTTACTTCAGTTATCTCTCTCTCTCTCTTTCTCCGTCGATTACGACATACGTCATCACAAGTGGTAGGCATGCAAGATCCGTGGGCCTACCCCGTGTTGATTAGTATCATAGTACCATATCTGTAACGTCTCTCTCATCTACATCAGTCGGTATACATGTGGAAAATTGCGAATGTTACAGGCGAATATAATACGCAGTGAGTAGGGCTATAAGTAATTTCCTTTAGCTGAAAATTATATTTGTTCTATATGACGCACTAAGCGCAGTGGCCGCATGGTATGAACCGTTTTGTCCACTCGAACAATGGGATCGTGGATTCGAATCCCACACGAGGCATTGATGTCTGTTTGCGTTTATTTTTTGTTTGTGTTGTTTTGTGTACAGGTAGTGGCTTTGAGACGTGCTGATCCCCCGTTCGAGTCCTGTAGACTGTGTATAGGATTCCGGCAGAACTCATTCAAGCAGGAGGCGAAATGTTACGTTCCAAGATTCACAATCTAATTATTTCTATTTGGCATAAGGAAAAATTGCTTGATCAGTGGAAGGAGTCTATTATTGTACCAGTTCACAAGAAGGGTGGTAAAATTGTCTGTAGTAATTATCGGGGGATATCACTGCTATGAACTTCATACAAAGATTTATCCGATATTCTTCGCTCAAGGTTCAGTCCATATATAGATGTAATTATAGGGGATGATCAGCGTGGATTTCGACGTAACAGATCAACTACAGATAAGATCTTTTGCATTCGTCAGCTATTGCACAATAAATGGGAGTACGATGAGACAGTACATCAGCTATTCATAAACTTCAAGGAAGCCTATGATTGAGTTAGGAGGGAAGTATTGTACAATATTCTGATAGAGTTTGGGACACCCATGAAACTAGTTAGGTTGATTAAAATGTGTTTAAATGAAATGTATAGCAAAGTCCGTGTAGGTAAACATTTGTCAAATGAATTTCCTATCCAGAAAGGTCTAAAACAAGGAGATGCTTTATCGCCACTCCTTTTTCAACTTTGCTTTAGAATATACCATTAGGGAGTTCCAGGGAAACTAAGTGCGACTGAAATTAAACGGGACACATCAGCTGTTGGCCTATGCCGATGATGTGAATCTACTTGGTGATAATGTAGATACCATACAGACAAAACACACAGACTTTAATTGACGCAAATAAAGAGGTTGGTCTAGAAGTAAACACTGAGGAAACTATGTATATGTTGCTGTCTCGTCACCAAAATACAGGGTAAAATCATGACATAAAGATAGGAAACATATGTTTTGAAAATGTGGCAAAGTTCAGATATTTGGGAACAACGATAACAGATGCAGGGTAAAATCATGACATAAAGATAGGAAACATATGTTTTGAAAATGTGGCAAAGTTCAGATATTTGGGAACAACGATAACAGATGCAGGGTAAAATCATGACATAAAGATAGGAAACATATGTTTTGAAAATGTGGCAAAGTTCAGATATTTGGGAACAACGATAACAGATGCAGGGTAAAATCATGACATAAAGATAGGAAACATATGTTTTGAAAATGTGGCAAAGTTCAGATATTTGGGAACAACGATAACAGATGCAGGGTAAAATCATGACATAAAGATAGGAAACATATGTTTTGAAAATGTGGCAAAGTTCAGATATTTGGGAACAACGATAACAGATGCAGGGTAAAATCATGACATAAAGATAGGAAACATATGTTTTGAAAATGTGGCAAAGTTCAGATATTTGGGAACAACGATAACAGATGCAGGGTAAAATCATGACATAAAGATAGGAAACATATGTTTTGAAAATGTGGCAAAGTTCAGATATTTGGGAACAACGATAACAGATCGAAACCTGATTCAGGAGGAAATTAGGAGGAGACTGAACTCGGGTAATTCTTGCTACCATTCAGTCCAGAAACTTTCGTCTTCTCGTCTGCTGTCCAAAAACATAAGAATTAGAATATACAATACTATAATTTTGCCTGTGGTTCTGTATTGATGTGAAACTTGGTCTCTGACATTAAGGGAGGAACATAGACTGACGGAGGGGGGCACGCAGCAGCGTAGTTGGTTGAGGCACTACGCTACAAGCCGGCAGGTCTCTGGTTCATTTCCTGATTAGGTCAGTTGTCCTAATCCTTCCAGCCACACTATGGCCCAGGAGTCGACTCAGCCTCTAACAGAAATGAGTACCAGGAATTAATTAAATAATTTTCCTGGGGAGTAAAGCGCGGCCGGCGTGTAAGGCAGACAACCTTACCGCCATCTTTCAGCCGATTGTCTAGATAA
Source organism: Cryptotermes secundus (assembly GCF_002891405.2). Lineage (NCBI taxonomy): Eukaryota > Metazoa > Arthropoda > Insecta > Blattodea > Kalotermitidae > Cryptotermes > Cryptotermes secundus. The sequence goes on from NW_019727094.1 coordinate 179,239, forward strand.
TATGGGAACCTCAACATTTCACAACCGTATGGGTCTTCACGGCCTATTGCAGGGATAGCTTTACTTACTTACTTTACTTTTTAAATAGACTGAGGGTGTTTGAGAACAGGGTGTTGAGGAAAATATTTGGACCGAAAAGAGATGAAGTGACAGGAGGTCGGAGAAAACTGCATAATGAGGAGCTTCATAACTTGTACTCTTCTCCAAGTATAATTAGAATGATCAAGCCAAGGAGGATGAGGTGGGCAGGGAATGTAGCACAGATGGAGGAGAAGAGGAATGTCAATAGGATATTGGTGGGAAAGGCAGAAGGAAAGAGACGGCTGGGAAGACCAAGGCGTAAATGGATAGACAGTATTAAAATGGATCTTAGGGAGAAAGAATGGGATGGTGTGAATTGGATTGATCTGGCTCAGGATAGGGACCAATGGAAGGCCCTTGTGGACACAGTAATGAACATTCGGGTTCCATAAAATTCTAGGAAATTCTTGAATATCTGTAGAATTGGCGGCTCCTCCAGAAGGGCTCAGTTCCATGAGTGAGTGAGTAAGTAAGTAAACAGGATCATGAAACTGAAATAGCGGCCAGAGCCCAAAGGCTGTAGAGCAAGAGAAAGAGAGTGAGAGATGATGCACTAATGTTTTTGGACAATACAATTTACAATTATACACATGATATTTGACAGTAAATTTAGCATTTGTATTGTATTTAAAAATAATATCATTATAATAATAAAAAAACAATATTTAGAACAACTGTGTAGTTTCTGGCAACACGTGTTAGGGTAGTTGGTTCAGGCACTATACTACCAGCCGAAAGGTCGCAGGTTCGATTCTCGATGAGGTTACTGGATTTTTTCAGTTAACCTCATCCTTCCAGCCGTACTATGGCCCTGGGGTGGAGTCAGTCTCTAACAGAAATGAGTTTCAGGGATCTTCCTGGGGGGTAAAGGTGGCCGGCTCTTAAGGCAGGATGCCTTACTGCTATCTGTGAGCCGATTATCTAGAAAATATGGGAATCTTAACGTCTCGCAACCCTATGGACCTGCATGACCTGTTACAGGGATAGCCTTGTATTTTTTTAAAGTGTAGTTTCTACAATACAAAATGAATTCAGATAAAAGGGACAGTAATATATACGCAGACATAGGGAAGCTAGTTGAATTGGGAGGACAAATACTTAGTGAAAACTACGGGCATTAATTTCACAGATGTAGCAGGGCGTGGAGCCACAATTTGAGAGAAACGTATGTGTGAACACGCGAACATACAAAGCAAGAGTGTAACATGAAGCAAAGGAGAGATACAAACTTGAAGAAGGGAACAGAATATAAAACACAGAAATATGAACTAGATGGAACCGAAAAAGATACCGATTATGGACAAAGTAACGGAGACCAGGAGACTAATCGCATCGGGGTCCTCATCTCCCGCTTAGACGTCACACAAATTCAACCGCCTTATAGTTCTGCAACAAGCACGTCACTTCTTCGAAGATATCGTGTTCTGAGGTCTTAAATTCTCATACCGGTGACTATGAAGGATATTATCATCTTGAATATGACGGCATGCTGTCTGGTACAAGGTTACCGACGTTCGGAGGAACAAATCGCATTAATATTTAAGGTCTATACGGTGTCACGTCAAGTAAAATCCTACTCTAGTTATTCGAAGTTTCGTTACATTTGTAAGTTAACAGCTATTTCTGTCCCCTTGTCCGAAAGTAGAGTCATTATGTAAACATTTCTTGCAACGGCTGATGCATTATTCACAGAATTGTGTTGGACTTGGGATTCCAGATTTGTGTTAGTGTTTATTGCTGGGCGTATTCTGTTAGCAATAAGCATACATTTTCGAAAATTCGTTCTATTCTCGCTTGAGTGGATTTTTATTTTGTGATATTTATTTAAAGATATTAGAGATGGCGGAAAGTCGGGATAGGTCAGTAGGTATAGCAAGGGGCTGCGGCCTGGACATCAGTGGAATTTGGGTTCGATTTCTGGCAGAACAATTTTTCTTTTTTCCACAACGTCCAACTCGTTTCTGGGACCCAAGTATCATCCCATTCAACATGTTCCGGATGCTCATTCTCCTTGGATAAATCGGCCGGTACGTGAAGCTCATTACTTACCTCCATCTAGTGTCTACGATAAGAATCCGTGGTTATATACCTCCACGCCTTGATGAAGTTGTGCTTAAATAACTAAGTATAAAGGTAACTGAACTTATTAGACTCAACTGAAATAAAAGGAAATTATAAAATTTCGTACATCGAAATATTAGGACCCCTACGGCAAAGTGCAATGCCGAACATAATAAAATTATAGCGTACTGTATTATGGCACTTTATTTTGTTGCTAGTGGGGTGGGACTACGTCCCTTGTAAAGCGGCCACTTCTGGCCTATTGTACCAGCCCCAGATGATAGGTGAGGGTGATTGTGGGGCAATTGGTAGAATGAAGATTGGCAGGGGAAACCGAAGTACTCGGAGAAAACCTGCCCCAGCGCCACTTTTTCCACCACAAATCCCACTTAAGCAGACCTGGGATCGAACCCGGGCCGCCGCGGTGGGAATGTATGACATTACAAGCGTGTCAAGCCAGTTTTTACTGCTACTGTTCCATTTTTCCTCCTCCTGCGGGAACAAATATTAAATTAATACATCGCGTTTCCGTACCCTCTTTCCATACCGCTTTTCTAAGACTACGAAATTGATTCAAAATCTAACATAAGACACAAATACACAAAAGAACGAAATATATTCCTTCTGTAAAAGAAGGATAAACCTCTGTAAAATGTAATGAATATAGTAAATGTGAAACGGACAAGCTCGACGAATAGAAGCGAAATTCTGCGACATTTTGCAGCTCCGAGCCAAGAGAAGGCGCTGCTGTTGACAACCAACGTCCTACTGTTAACCTCAACGTTTGAAGTTGGCCTGACCAGCACCCCTGGGATAGCGTGTTCATTTAACTGGCACGGGAGCCTAGCAAAGAAACCTGGACGCAGCAAGCACGAAATGAAATCATTCGCTTCTCAGTCTCCGAAACTAGTATACTGGGAATGCTTACTACACAACACAGACAAGTATACGAGGACTAATACAATATAAAGTTTTTGTTTCAATGTTCACTGACGCCACTGGAGACCTGTGAAGATCCGCACTGCTATTGGATCTCGGAAGGTGTAACTTTAGTGAAATGAATTTGTTTTGTAGATTGTAAAACGATATAATGTTGTGCTTTCTGGATCCGTAAAAGTTTTCTCCTTCGTTAAACTAAAACTAAGACTAAACTCTGTGGCTGTAGTCCGCAAGCGAACTATACAGACCGAGCAACCGCCGCTTGTCGCCAAAGTTAGTGCCAACTCTTGCGGATAGAGGGCGTCGAGTGGTCGGCGCAACGAATCCCTACGGCCTTTAATTCCGGTTTTTTAGACCGTAGCTGCTACATGTTCATTCAAGTAGCTCCTCAATTATCCTCACGAGGACGAGTGGACCCCGCTCTAAACAAACTACTTCCCAGAATACCTGGTAACGCCGGGAACTGAACCCGGGACCTCTGGATCTACAGCCAAGAACTCTGACCACTAGACCACAGAGGCGGTCCTTTTCTCTTTCGTGGTGATAAATAATGAAACATGGGCACTAGAGAATGATCATAATGAAGGCTTCCCAAATGAGGAGTCGAATACAGAGGGAATTGACGTAAAACGTGCTGGACACTGTCTCCTGCCACAGGAGGACATCCTTTGCTACAATACGAAGCTTCGTTCCATTGACCGTCACAGCAATCCTTGACGTTGAATATAACTCCGTTTCCATACCGCTGGCCGCCCGAGAGTTCATTGCATAGAAGCATCGTGAGTGATTCGAGTTGTAAATAAAGTACTGAACATGTAACTTAGGCAGATCATAGGCACAAATCCTGTATGTTAATTTTAAATATTGTGGCATGTACATCTGTTGCTAGGGAATGACCTTGAAACAGACAACTACACGACAGCTGTTATGTAACGGCTCTGCAGATATGAACGCAACAATTCCACGGAAACAAGCGGATACAACAATAATGGGAAGCGGTGTTTTCTATGTGGTGCATGACAGGATGTTATAAGCAAGACATATTAGGAGCTAGAGTTAGTGAGGATTTGGGCCGCGCCATAACTCAAGCGGTTAGTCGCTGGCCTCCCACCGCGGCGGCCTGGGTTCTATCCCGGGATTTGTGGTGGACAAAGTGGCGCTGGGCAGGATTTCTCCGAGTACTTCCGTTTCCCCTGCCAATCTTCATTCCACCAAATTCTCCACAATCTCCCTCACCTAACATCTGGTGCTGGTACAATAGGCCAGAAGTGGCCGCAGTACAAGGGACTTAGTCCCAACCCACTAGCAATAAAAAAAATAGTGAGGATTTGGTTGATGAGTGAGTGAGTGAGTGAGTGAGTGAGTGAGTTAGAGGACTGCTTCGGTTCAGCCTTTGTGAGCACTTGCTGTGAGAAGATAATAGCTGAGGCTGGGGAGAGTTCTAGAACACAGAGGAATAGAAACGTCTGCCGTTGAAGCCGCTACCAAGCAACGGCAGTAAATACGTTACTGTGGACACTAGTGTATGTGTAATAGTAAACTGTAAAGTGTAGCCACGCGCTGTTTCAAAAAGTCCAATAAATCCAGCCATCAATCCAAACCCCGTCTATATTCACACTCAAACATGTGACAACCTTGCAATTAAAGTACTGTTATTAAATGTCATACGAAGTGAATGCCCTTAAAGCGTATTTTGCCATGTAAAGTCGTTGGAATACTACAGCGGATGTAAGGTTTCGGAAACACAATTATTAAGGAAATTAAGGGTGGTGTAACACTATCTTTAAAGTATTTCTTTGGACTTTTTCATCCTTTGACTTTTTATAAGTAATGCATTTTGGAATTATGTAGTATTTACATCAGGTGAAAAACATACGAAAGAGAACATAATGAAATCTTCTGAGGCTGTGAGCAGGGTCAATTGGTTAAAACTTACCAACCTTTCAGAGAACAACTCTGTGTCCATCATCAAAATCAGACGTCATCAGACACGACTGATATTCAGAGAATATTTCCTTAAATTTAGGTGCCGTGAAAGATTCATAGCAGACAAAAACCCACCCTCTTGCTTTCCTCTTAATTCAAGAATCACCTAAAGATTTTAACAAAGTAAATGAAGCTATCCCTGTAACAGACCGTGGAGGCCCATAGGGTTGTGAGACGTCGACGCTCTCACATTATCTAGACTATCGGCTCAAAGATGGCGGTAAGGTTGTCAGCCTTACATGCCGGCCGCGCTTTACTCCCCAAGAAAATTATTTAATTAATTCCTGGTACTCATTTCTGTTAGAGGCTGAGTGAACCCCAGGGCCATAGTGCGGCTGGAAGGTTCAGGTGAATTGAACACTCCAATGATCTCATCTGGACTTGAACCCTCGACTTTTCGGCTTGCAACATAGTGCCTCAACCAACTACGCTACCGCGTGCTCCCCTTATAACTAAGATAAGAAACGTAGTGGTTCAAGTAATCATTGACGAAGAACAAAGTAAATAAACAGTAGTTTTGAACACATAACTATTAGTTTGAATATTACTATAAACAAGTGGCATCTGTTGTACAGGAGATAAGTTGCGGTAAGTCACTTAACGATAAACAAATATGCAACACTAAAACAAATACCATCCTCTCGAAGCACCAGGCACTGGTTCGTAAGGACTCTTCATCGAATTAAACATATGATATTTCATGCTCACTGAACAGCGTGTTTATATTCCATGTACTCAATATGTAATTATTTAAAGTGACTTTCATAACGGTAAAATACATGGGTAATGTTGAGTGTTGTCACGTAATTAAATCATCCGATCAGAGTGGCACTTGATAATAAATTTAAAATAAAGTTTTAATAAATAATGTGATTCTTACATAATTCGTTCAAGTTATGTAGACTATGTACAATATACGTATATTTGAAAGTTATAAATTGATTAAATTTGACACACGTACTTACTGCAAATGAAAGTGGATTAAAAATATTTCCTTTGCTTAGTAAAAAGTTAAAACTATCCCTGTAACAGGAAATGGAGACCCATGGGATTGTGAGACGTCGAGGCTCCTACATTTTCTAGACAATCGGCTCACAGATGGCGGTGAGGTTATCAGCCTTATTCGTCGGCCAAAATTTAGCCCTTAGAAACATTCCTGGTACTCATTTCTGTTAGAGGCTGAGTCGAACCCAGGACCATAGCGCGGCTGGAATGATTAAGTCTATTGAAAACATCCACCTCGTCGGGATTCGAACCAGCGACCTTCCAGTTTGTAGCATAGTGCCTCAACCAACTACGCTGCCGCATACCTCCTCATTTGGCGTGTACTTTTCCGAATCTAATTTAATTATGTTTCTGACAATGTTTGAAACACAGTGCTTAGATGAATATGAGTAAGCAGTAGGAGCCTCATGGACACTCCACATCCAGTAACTTGGTAATTTCTACGCCTCAAGAAATATTAGTCATATAAACATAAGAAGGCGAGTGAGAGCGGCTGGACATGTTGTACAAGTGCAGAGGTGAGGAAATGTACTTGTATTAGTATGTGTTAAAACTTCTTTCAGAAGAAAAAAGCAGATGCACATATAAGATATCTTAAGTCATTGTCCGGAGCAGCTTTGCGAGACGGGACAATAAATAGGAAAATAAAAGCCTTAAATATAATACAAATAAATAAATAAATAAATAAATTAAATGAATGCAGAAAGGTAAAGTTACATTTTTAAATAGCCTTAATTCATTAAGCACCAGGTCTTGAAGACATTTGGGGTAATGGAGTTACAGGTTCACCATTCTTGACCTTAGCATTAGATGGTGGTGGACGGTCAGCTTCAAGCCCCGGTCGCCTTATCTCTTGGGAAAGACAGCCGTATTCATTGGATAGGAGGTTGCGTGGGCCCCAGATCCAGTCTTGAAAACATGGAGTAAGAAAAATCTCTTGCCTCTGTTGGGAATTCAACACCGCCCGTCCAGCTCACAGCTCGTCGCCATACCGACTGAGCTCTCCCGGGCCGCCAAGTCCATTAAATTAGAGACAAAATGTAAAGAGGATTAAAAATAGTAGATTATCAAAATTAACATACTTATATAATCCCAAAAGGTATAGATACTTGGGTAGACACAGAAAGAAATGGAAGCCCAGTTTTAAAGTTTCCTAATATCGAAACGGGCTTATAGTAACACATTATTAAAGCCGCGCTGTAGCTCAAGCGGTTAGTCTCTGGCTTCCCAACGCGGCGGCCCGGGTTCGATCCCGGGGTCTGGTCAAGTGGGATTTGTGGTGGACAAAGGGACGCTGGGGCGGATTTTCTTCGAGCACTTCGGTTTCTCCTGCCAAACTTCATTACACCAAATTCTCCATTATCATAATCACCCGGGGAAAGCTACAATAGGCCAATCAGTGGCCGCCGTGCCGAGTGGACCCAGTTGGGCTCCACCCCCCACTAAGCGAATTAAAAAAACACAGTAAGTTGTCAGAAGAACAAATCATGGACATAGTTTGAAAGGAATGATTCTGACGATGTTCCATTTTACTGCGCTGGTTGCTGTCTTACAGCTCACGGGTGGAGCTGCTATATATATGAATGGCAAATGTTAAAAAGTTTCGAGTATGGGGCGGAGGAAGGGGAAATCAGGGGCTGCTACTGCTTGATTACAGTGAGATGGCTTCAGAACTGCGGCTCATGAAATGGAAGGGGATGGGGAGGTGGACAAATTGCACGCATGGGCATCCGGAACAACGCAAATATAAAACAGCGGAAGGTCCCTCCCCCCACTTACACAGAAAGGCAATAAACTTCTGCGCCTCGCTGCTTCTGTTCCATGCGCGGCAGCACGTTTCTGAAAGTGAACCCACATTTGTTCCTGCTTATGCCTACTAACGGCTCAATCCTATGGATTTATACATACCACGGTTAATAACATAATACGACGGATTTCGAATGAACATAAAGTCTACGGATACTGCGACGTTGTTTCAAATGCTACAGTTTTATCAGTACACTTATAGGTTAATGTTGAGGGAGGGGTTCGAACCCGCGATGGATGAAGCCAAGACCGAAAGCACTTCGCTCCAGTCGCAATGGTACTCAGGTTACTAGGCAAGAAATAATTATACTCTTGCATTCTCACTAATTCAACTTACACCAATCAATGTAAATTATCATATTTTTTTCTAAGTTTATTGACACGTGATTGTATCACGGATATATATTTCGACTCTCCAGGCCTCATTATCAAACTAAACATATATATGCTTGCCGGGCACGAATGTAAATCCTGTGTATTTTGTAAGGTTTCATTAGCTAAGTGTGTTGTCTAAAATATTGTTGTTTGTCCAATTTGACTTAATTACAATATCAAAGTTATGTATCACAATTAGCAGCGCACTGAACATTTATTTACAGGCAAGTTGAACTAGCATGGCTAGTAGACGGCATTGTAAATGTGGAAATAAATACATAATTATTATAAAAACTCTTTAAACAGTTTTTGATAAGTTGTGAATGTAAAAGCATAATAAATTTATCCACTGCAAAGTCAGTTCGACGCAGAAACTTCTGCGCCAAAGATGACAAACATATCTAAAATTAAATGTACAAAAGGAAGAGACCAATCTGAAGACGACCTGGGATCACATGAGAGGGCTGCACTGAAACGAGTCTTAAAAACACAGGATGTTCGGAGGTTGATTGGTTTAATCTGGCTCATGACAGGGTCTAATGGCGGACGCTTCTGAACTCAGCTTCCTACGTACTTCAGGTTGGTTTCTTGTTTGATTTGTTCTTCGACCATGAAAACGGAAATGACATGTTCCTTCGAATGTTGGTTGACTTCCATAGGACTATATGGCGTTATATCACAGAAGACAGAATTCTTTAGCTAAATAACCTTCACATTTCGTGAATGACTGGGAATGAATTAACTTACCGAGCGATTACCAGTTCCCCATGAAAGGCTCTGTTGAATGTAATTATTTAGCTACGTATATTACAATGGTGGGCATGAGATTCGAATGTGGGATTTCTTATGCTGCACTCTGTACAGTACGGCGCTGTATAAGCTGTTCCTGTGACTAACGATAAGAAAATGTTTAAATTTTATTCTATTTCAGCAGGTTCCAACATTCCCTCTTGTTCCATGGCTGTGTAATTAATGTTTGTGTTTGATAACACGGTCCAAGGATAGGACATCGTTAAAATGAGGGGTTTAAAATCGACTCCCAGTAATTTTACTTTTTACTCTTAAAAATTGCGATACGTTGTAAATTAAAAAAATGCGAGTTGCAGTTAGTTGATTTTGTGAAAAAAAAACAAAGCACTTATCCCCTTACTCTTGCCCACCACCTTCCCTCTCCACCTTGCAAATGGAGCCTAATAAAAGAAATTGCTCACTTGACTCGGTGCTGCGACGTTCAGCTTTGGGAAGAATGTGAGGTGGCAAATAGAGCGAAAGAAACTTCATAATGTGACTGCCTACATAGCGCGCTATTTAAGTCTTGATAACGTACTTGGATGCACACAATTCATAATCCGCCACAGTTACTGGGGTCTGTGGCGAGACGCACGTATACTGGAAAGCCAACCGAGGATCATTTGCCTGCTTCAAAACTTTCTCTGGGTAATGAAGGAAAGTTTTGTGTTCGCCAGTTTGGACTCTGAGATGAAGTCTAATTAACTCCGCGATGCGATGACGGGACAGGATTGTGTTTTCCGTCTGTTTTGCACGTGTTCATATAAAAAGAGTTACATTCTCGTAGCAAGAGGCAAAATGTATCGTGCTATAGGAATAGACTCGAAATGTTTCCAGGCCACTTTGATGTAGAGATAAATACAGGCAAACTGACTTTAGCTATTGACATCGCAAGCTAAGTGTAGTTGCTATATATCAGATAAAACATAAATGAGCTTAGGAGAAGTTATTCCTTTCCATAGCTTTAAACCGATCATTCTGCAGACAGATTTCGCATTGATGTCACAGACAACGCAAGTGTCTCATGAACTTTATAAGAAAAAAGCGTTTAGATGTGGAGATCTGCATATCACAGCTGAAGCCCCATCTGAGACGAGTACGGACTTGGATAATTTTATTACTACAGTCCAAGTCACATTAAGATCATACATACAAGTATATATGGCAGTTATATTATGTGTTTCGTTTTCTTGACCGCATAATAAGGAGCTTCATAACTTGTACTTTTCTCCAAGTATAATTAGAATGATGGCCGGTCACAGTAGCCGAGCGGTTTAAGGCATGAACTGTCTTCACTGGCACGGACGCTGGGATCGTGGGTTAGGTGTGTGTGTATGTGTTAATTCTGTGTCTATGTTGTCCTGTGTTTAGGTAGCGGTCTTTCGACGGGCTGATCACTCGTCCAAGGAGTCCTACTGTCTGTGGAAAATGATTACGGAACTGAATAAGAAGACTGGGCTTTGAACGGGCTGGAAGAGCCACTGTAAAAAAAATAATTAAAATTATCAAGTAAAGGAGGATGCGATGGCAGGCTATATAGCACGAATGGGGGAAGAGGAATTCATATATGCTGGAAAACCAGAAGGAAAGAGTCCATTAGGGAATTAAGACATAGTTGGGGGGATAATATTGAATAGGATCTTAGAGAGAAATTATAGAGTGGTATAGACTGGATTGATCTGGCTCAGGATAGGGACCAGTGGAGGACTCTTGTGAACACGGTAAAGAACCTGTGGTTGTGTAAAATGCTGGGAAGTTCTTGAATATCTGCACAACTGGCGTATCAGCTTAGTTAGTTTCGTTCTCCAGAGTGAGAAGAGGGTTGTTTGTGGGCCGATGTCCCACGCAGTCGGTTTTATACATGTGTGAAAGTATGTCTTAATCACAACAGACCCATGGGCTGATGACCCGATGAAGAGTAAAGTAAAAATATATAACGTATTTTCAGAGATCGGTTTATGAATTTCATATGTATGACATATTCGTCTCTTCCTTTCTCCTTTCAGAAATGAAGTTGCCTCGGTTTACGCAACTTCTCCAGCACACTTGTGCGAAGGGTCATCTAGGAGTCTAGGCGTTACAGTCGGATGGTGGTATTTTCACGAAAAGATACATATATCAGCTACGAAATAAGACAAAATAGAATATATGTATTACTTAATATATTCAGAAATTTTTATAGATTAACTTATGGAATTTCGTGCAACATGATTTCATTTGTTTTCATTTCCTTGGTATTTATTTATCGACAGAGTAGTTTGAGAATTGGAGCAAGCGCAATAACACGTCGTGCACTAAGCAACGGTTTCACCTTAGTGGAAACGTTTGCTGTATAGGCCTGTTAACTCCTAGTATGAACTTTTGTTCTTCTCCGTCATCTGTAGTTGACTGTTTGGCTGTGCAATGGTGTCCAGTTTCTTGCTGCGTATGCTGAGGACCTTCCGATGGCCACAAATTATGCAATGTTGTTTAATGATATGACTACGAATACATTTATTTCCAATTTATTTTAGATTTTAGTTTTGTTAGTATTACGTCCCATTTAATGGCTTATTACGGGGTCCACTCGGCCTCGTAAGGATAATGCAGAAGCTATTTCAAGAAAATAGCGGCTCCGGCCTAGAAAACCGAGATTAACGGCTGTGGAGATTCACTGTGCTTACCACGTGACACCCTCTATCCGCTAAAGTTGGTACTAACTTCGCCGACAAGCGGAGGTCGCTCCGTCGGTATAGTTCGCTTGCGGGCTAAATCCACGGAGTTTGTTTTTGTTTTGTTTGTTTACTGGCTTATTATACTCTATACTTTCATAGAGCTTATTATTGCAGTAATTATATTTCACTACCTACATGTAATTAAATATAATAAGGCTACAATCCTTATAACGACAAGCTATGTGTTGGGAGGCCGGGGTTCGGTTCCCGATAACGACAAGAGGATTTTATCTACGCCATAAAGCCCAGACTAGTTGTGGGGCCCATCCAGCCTCCTGCCATATGGGTACCGGGATCTCTTTCCCCGGAGCAGAAGGCGGCCGTGGCGTGAAGCTGACCACTAACTTCCATTTAGTGCCAAGGTTAAGAATGGCAGAGCTATACCTCGGCTTTCTCATATGTCTTCATGACGATGTGCTTAATTAATTAAGCACAGAGACAGTTTTGTATTTACGTTTCACTTGACAAATGTTAGAAAGTTGTGTGTGTTTCCCACAAGCATATAAACTTGCGGAGCCGCTCAGAGTAGCCGCGCGGTCTAAGGCAGGAACTCTCTTCGCCCGCTCGAGCACTTGAATCATGGGTTCGAATCCCACTCCAGGCATGGATGTCTGTGCTTTTATTGTGTTTTTATGTTGTTCTGTGGGTAGGTAGCTGCCTTACGACGGGCTGATCCCCCGTCCAAGGAGTCATACCGACTCTGCATAGATTAAGAAACCGAAAAAGCGGCCGAGGCCCGCAAGGGCTGTAGAGTCATAGATAGATAGATAGATAGATAGATAGATAGATAGATAGATAGATAGATAGATAGATAGATAGATAGATAGAGACAGACAGAGTGGAAGCGAATAGGTAGGATATATATATAAGCCTGAGACCACATAGTTCGTGAACAAATTTCCATATACATGCAAAATTTATTTTTTCATAGAATGATGAGTTATCCAACAAATATCATTTAACAGTAACACTGAGACATTTAACATTGAACACATTTAAAAATGAATTTATCGATGAAATTTCAGTGGATCCGAACGCGTTTCTCTCTTCAGACCCACAGCCGGTCGGTCCATTCCATTCCGCAAACCACATAAGGGTTATCTATTGTCGTGTCTAAGAACAGAGTGTCTCATCTAAGACTCCACTAAATCACCATTTGAAGCGAGGATGGTGGGAAATGGCTGGAGGGGGACAGGGGATCCTATAAAGAGGAGACATTCATCTGAACTGCGTGGCAGCCTGAGGAGGATTAGGCTGGAGTGGTCAGCAGGACGGGGGTCTACATCACGATGCTGTCAGATCACACAACAAGAGAGAAGGAGAGGGCACTCGGGCAATAATGGAAAGGAGTAGATGTTGAAGTGGGTATTCGTGGTCTGGTCGAGCTAGTATCCCTGGAGGGACTGAAGAAAATCACAAAGAACCTGATTCAACAGAGTCGTTGTGCCGGCCTAAGTTCAAATACAGGACCTCCAGCGTTTCCGCTAATGGAGGCTACCAAGAGCTCGTTGTCGCAATAAAGTGCTTAATCATAGGCTCTGTCACAACATTGCAGCAACTCAATTGCAAGTGGCGCATCAACCCTAACTAATTAATAGTAAAAAGGTAAACGTAAAATTATCCCTGTGCTTAACTAATTAAGCACTAAGCCATGAAGACGTATGGGGGAGTGGATGTATAGATCCACATTTTCTTGACTTCGGCATTAGTTGGGGGTGAGTGGTCAGCTTCACCATATGTAATTATGGTAGGTAAAGGAATTATTGTAGAATTATTAGCTTTAATCATGTAATGTTAAGTCAGTATAATGTTGTGCATTTTTACACTGATTTCGGGTTCCATGAAGAGGAGACTTTCCTTATTACCTAACGACTGTCGACGTCCTAGGAAGAATTCAGCTCCATGGAGACAGTTCGTCCATAGTTTGGATAATGCAGATGCTATGGATCGGCTTCCTCTGCCGTTCATTATCCTCCTTCTGCTTGAAAACGGGGAGAGAGACAGCCCGAGAAATGACGTACTAATCCGTTTCACCAGGCGACTGAAATGTTCCTAAGCACAATTTGGAGTCGGTGGCGACATTGAAAGTGGCTCTCTGTAATTATGGCCAGATGTTGCAAACTCCTTTCAAATATTTAATGGATAAGTAAAATATGTGTGTACGTGCGAGTGCCTGTGTGTTTGTGTGCTTGTGCGCGCGCGCGCGTGTGTGTAGATTAAGAAACCGAAAAAGCGGCCAAGGCCCACAAGGGCTGTAGAGTCACAGATACATAGCTGGATAGATAGATAGATAGATAGATAGATAGATAGATAGATAGATAGATATCGGAGACTGCCTCGTGAAGCTTACAGTTATTAAGGTGATCAGGGATTTTCCTGTCCTTCAGAGATTCAAAAATTATTTACCGCGCTCATAACAGACTACTTGAATCCTCAAGTTTCTTGACTACCGGACGATGGAAAAAGTCCAAAAAGCCTGTAATTCTGAGTACTTGAATTCTGTCCACAATCTCACACTCTATTTCTTTAACATCCATTTTGATGTACAGATATCGTAAGCCGGAAGGTCGCGGGCTCAAGTCCCGATGAGGTCATTGGATTTTTTTATTCAATTGACCTAATCCTTCCAGCCGTACTATGGCCCTGGGGTCGACTCAGCCTCTTACAGAAATGAGTACCAGGAATTAATTAAATAATTTCCCTTGGAAGAAAAGCGCGGCTGACAACCTTACCGCCATCTTTGAGCCGATTGTCTAGATAGTGTGGGAACCTCAACGTCTCACAACCCTATGGACCTTCACGGCCTGGTACAGGGATAGCTTTACTTTCTACAGATATCGTTGGTAAATAGAGTAACAGCCTCTATTTGCCCTCTGCGTCTCATTTGTTTCTATTACATGAAATGGAGCCACAAATATATTTGCATAATTCCACTTTTATATTTTTACAAAACTGGGCAACACTCTGCATGCTAACTTGCAATGGTACATGGCAGAATAATTACTCTTAAGAGTTCCACTCTGTGAAATGTCATATTCTGATAGGGAGAAAATTTCTACTTCATGTATTCGGGGGTTATTTTCACATAAAAAATAGAAATTTTGATGATCCTACCCTTATTTTAATATTAATCTCTAAAATTATATTAAGGCACTCTAAATTTAAGTGCACAATGTTATGTATTCCCACGTTAAGATAACGGCTGTTTCCCGTTTCTACACAACAATCGCCTCTACAGATTTAACTTTGAAGTAATTCATAGTTTAATGAGATTTCTCAACGTGACTGCGCTGCAATGATAGGTAAAGGCGCTTAAGCTACGCAGTACCTTTCTAATTACGTAATCTTAATATTATTACGGTAACGTCAAGTGCAGTGTGCACAAAATTGCCTTGTGGTTTAAATCAGTGGGTGTGACTTTCGTCACTGGGGCCACATGGATTGGAGTCACAAACGTATGAATGATAACAATCGATATGAAAGTTAAGGTAATAAAGAGAAGTTCTAATACTAATGATGTACTTAAGTATTTAACATAAAATTTTCCCCACATACTCATTATACATAATCTGCAGAATCTGCAATAAATGTATATGTTCAATAAGTACTGGCTCGTGAATGAGTTATGCCCAATGGCGTAACTCATATACTCGTTTTTCTTTTGTTCACTAAGGTATCAATTTAAACCTTGTATTAGGGTCTTAACTCAGGCCTGTCTGGTAGAGGTAGAACGGTGTATCTTTTCAGACTATGTATACGTGTAGTTTCGCTATTATCTAGTATGTGCACTTCTAGTGCATTAGTGTGGTTTTGTAATTCTCTTAAGTATTCGGTATTTCACTGAGCACTGTGTTCGTTTGTAGATCTCCATGGATCCTGTGATTCTATAAATATTTTCAGAGAAACTTCCTTATTTTTTATTATACTACAATAAACTGTAAATTGAAATGAAATAAATACAGGATGTCCGGATGCAAGGTATCCAAAATAATATCATTATATCTCAGAAGGAATTTATTATACACATTAACGAGTTACACCATTATAAAAGAAAATTAATAGAAGTGTTTTTTTCTGCGCATATAATTTTTCTCAATAAATTTAAATGTGGGCTCCCTTGGTGGCACGACAAATATCCATACTTGAAGCATGTTTGGTGTTACCATAGCGACAGCGTCCCTTGTGTGGGCTTTCAGGTTTTGCAGGTCGTTGATCTTAACCTGGTAGACAATGTTCTTCATATAACCCCACAAGAAAAAATCCACTGGGGTTAAATCTGGCGACCTAGGAGGCCAAGCGATTGTTCCACCTCTGCCAATTCATATCCCAGCCATCTCTCTGTCCAGGTGATTCCTAACATGGCGGCAGTAATGTGGCGGCGCATGCGCGGAAGCCGGATATGAAAAGAAAATAATCAGAGTTTTCCTTTCCGATGACATAAACCGGATACCTGTATGACAATTAGTTTCTGAGATATACATTTTTTATTTTGGATACCTTTCATCAGGACACTCTATATAAAAGTTAAACATTTCTAAGAGAATTGAAATCATCTTTGTGAAGCATACTTTCCATTCATGAAGCAAGTAAATTTGGAATGAAATTAATTTTGTAGACTAGGCATACTCAATTCTTTGTTTAAAAAGATTTGCTTTCTACTTACTATATATGAATTCAAAGGTTCGCTTCGTCGCTATATTGTTACTTTTGACACACAGACACTTTATAAAGTTTCATCATCTCAGCACTGTTAGTGTCAACCGTGTCGGGCTTGCAGACACACCAACAAGCTAAGATTATTCGAGCATGCATCGTTTTATGTATAGGCCCTGTACAAAATATTCCATAATGGCTTCACAGAGGTCTACTTGAGGTCATAGAATGAGTGTGGAATATCACACTGTGCAAACATTTAAACTAAAATCGTAAAACCAAATTATTACTCGGGAATCCATAAACAAAACTCTAACCATATCCATTAAGTTATACACCAAGGTCATTTAAACTTACACTGAAATTGCTAATCAAGATCTGTAACAGAGAAGCATTATGGCGGGAAATTCTGGGGTTTAGACGTGTTAAATTCAGTACAGAATAAATCTTAGTAATTATTAATAATTTTACACATTTTATAATAATTTATTTCTTCCTTCTCCTGTAGAAACCTTTATAGAACGTATTTTTTTATTATCATGAAAATAATATATCCGGAATCCGTAACAAAGAACATTATTGCGGTCCACAACAATGGATCAACAATGGACTTCATCCACCTACCCAGTCACCAACACGCCTAGGCCTCCGCTAAACATTTGCGGTGTAAATGCATTGTCCGCGTCCTCTGCAAAGAAATAAGATATTTATTTATGCTGAAAGTAGTTTCGACCTATGAGGCAGAGCTGACAGGAGGGTGGAGACAATTGCGCGGGGAAATGAGAAATGGATTCACGGCACCAATCAGAACACCCGAAAGGAAAACGTCGGTTGGGAGACGATGACTGTGAAGACAAAATCGAGCTTAAAGGGAAAGGATTAAGGATGGGATTCAGTGTTCTTCAAGATACGTAAAGTGATGAGTTCTTGTGAATTCAGAAATACTCACCCTAAGTAACTCCACGGAGCTGATTTCTTCTTGAGGAGCCTCCAGTCGCTCAGCTACTCAAGAATTTCCCCTCATTATATACATTCCGAATGAATATTCAGGTTCCATTAATGGCGAGAAATTCCTTGACCATGCGAGGTTCTGTCAGCTTCCCAAGACGAAACATGTCCCCCCGTACTCTGTTCTCAAACACCAACTTTAATCTTCTGGAGTTCCGTGTTTATATAAACTGCAGGTAAAAAATGAAATTTTGGGTATTTTAACCCTTACAGTTTTTAGATAGCAGTTTAGATGCTTTGGACCCAATGTTGCAAAATATTTCCAAAAATTAAATACTCTTCGTGAATATTGCCTGTCTTTCTTACCGCAATTCCCAAGTAATGTCGAGCAGTTTATTAGTTACCCTTGTATTATGATTTTGTTCTGTAATTTGGTGACGAGATATGAAAGAATAAATTGATTCTAAAGGGCTCTAATGATGGTGGATGACACACAGAATTACTGGGGTTTTGGACTTTTTCCCATCGTCCGGAACTTTAGGTAACAGAGGAAACGACGTTTCGGAAACTGGATCTGCTTCCGTCTTCAGGTGAAAAAGGAAGACGCCTACTCAGTTGGACCGCTTAGAAAAAGTTAATCTCAATCACTGGACAACTCCTGTCAGATGGGTTAAAGCTAATCTCAGTCACTGGACAACTCATGTCAGATGGGTAAATCTGACAGGAGTTGTCCAGTGATTGAGATTAGCTCTTTCTAAGGGGCCCAACTGAATACATGTCTTCCTTTCTCACCTGAAGATGGAAATATATCCAGTTTCCGAAACGTCGTGCCCTCTATTGCCTAAATTTCCGGACGATGGGAAAAGTCCAAAACCTCAGTAATTCTTTATGAGAATATAGCCCATTTTCTTTGTCTTTAAGGAATACCGACTACCATACCGCACTGTAATAGAGTTGAGGCGTTTTACGGTATTTATGTTTTGGCTCAGTCCTTTAATATCATCGGTATAGTACAGAAGCTGACGTAACATATTAAATTCCAATCCCTTCCACCTTTCATGGGTCTCCCAAGTGACGTATTCTACAGCAAGGAGGACAGAGGGCCCCCTTCTTTTCAGACCAATCTAAATAGGAAATTCGTCAGGCCTCTAGATTTTATTACAGATCTGTTTAAACTATTCTGATTAATTCAACTATTTTCATGAGTTTATAAAATTTACTGAGAATGTTGTGAAATACCTGTGGTTGTTCTGCATAGCTCTATTTGCATTCGCTAAGCTCGAAATTGACCACATTACTGGTTAGTCTTTTCGGAGACTTAGATGCTCCATCAGGTTGCTGAAATACAATATCTTCGTATTCTTCTGCTTCCTTACCTGCTCACAATTCGTGTACATAACCTTATCTCATTCAAAACTGCATAAAACCTCTAGTCGAAACATCGTCTTTAAGGAACCCAAAAAATCAGTCACTCATTTAATAACTTTTTTTTCCCCTTGACACTACAGCCCCAGTGGGCCTAGGCTTACCTCCATGAACTTCTACGTTCACTTCGGTTTTTCTAGAACTTACACATTCGGTAGGACTCCTTGGGCGGGTGATCAGCTCGTCGCAAGGCATCTACCTGTACACAAACACAGAAAAACGCACACACACAAACTAAACATTTATGTCCTGAGTGGGATTCAAACCCACGATCCCGGTTTCCAAGCGAGCGAAGACAGTACATGCCTTAGACCGCTTGGCTACCGTGACCGGCTTTAATCACTTATTACCCTTTAAAAACCTACATATCTCCACTCCAAATCCTCCATGCAGAAATGAAAGAAGGGAGAAAGAAAACTTACCATGTCGAAGGGAAAGGAGAGGCAGAAGAAGTGGTAACTCGTCTTTCGACAAGAGGCTTGCTACTTGAGAAATGGCTTTAATTAATGTTACCAAACTAACGGCAATAGTAAACGAAACGAACTGCATAGAAATCTAATCTCTCATTGCTGTAAGGTAAATCAGAAACCTCAGTCGCACTTACCCTCACATTATGTTCAAATATAACAGATTAATATTTACCCAGCTATCCTTCTCGTGAAGATATAAATCAAATATAATTTCACATTTATTTTCTTCGATATACTAAGTATATGAATAAATTACACGAAGATACAGGGATGAATTATGTTTATAAAAGAGTTGCGAACCAACTCGTGAAGCTATTGCACAACTATTGCCTTTTCATAGATCGCATATACGTCTGGCCCTACGGACCTATTAATATTATAATTTTTATTTTATTTTTGAGAAATTTACGCCTCAAGTAGAGCCTGTGTCTCTCCTACATTTGTCGGATTATACCTTAAAGAGTCACCCAGTCGTCATATTTGTAATTGTTGGGTTAAAAAACTTTTCATACAAAATGTATACATATATGATCCATCTGCATACCTAATTGCAAACGCCTAGCTCCATTGATTTCTCAGTCATCTACATCAAACCGGAAGTTATATAAAAGTTCGCATGACCGCCATATTCACAGTTTGTAATCTAAAAGAGAGTAACAAGAAGGTTTGTAACGGATTTAATCAACGCGTTACCAAGCAGCAGCTTTGTGAACACGGTGCAACGCGCAACAATAGAGAGTTGTGTTTTCTGACCAACGCGCCAATATACTGGTTGAATAACGATCACGTGATATATGTTTACTGTAGGTCCATGTCCGTTCCGCGGCTACGTAAGTAAGAGTAACAGAATTCGTTCAGCGGAAATAATATTGTATTTACATAAAGATTTGGCCATCGATTGAACTCCAAGATCCTAGTGTTCTGGCGATTAATGATTATGCTCATCTTAGACAATGCGACCACTGTATACATGTTACTATGAACAATTAAATATAAGACTAATTTAAAAAAAATACGGAGGCAATATGCTCTCCTGAAGCTGTAGAAATATTTTCACTATTACAGGAAGTAAGAAACCACAAGGAAACAACTGAAAATCTGTGTATGTGTTTGTATATTGATTCTATCATACTCTTAAGCCTTTGAAGTAAGAAATTCTTCTAATTTATATATAAAATTTCAGTTCCCACCTCACAGGAAACGTGACGCATCTGAATAACAAGGATCAGCTGGTAAATGCAGTTTCGGAGAAATATCACTCTTTATCCTGAAAATGAGAATAATCACATAAATGCACTGTCTAAGCAAAATTTTGAGTTCCTTAAAGTTAAAGCAAATAGTTTACAGTGTAACTTCTTTGCTTTAAAGAGTTATGATACAGAGAGTATTCAGTAAATGACACCAGAGCTGTGTTAGACGCACACTTATTAATTTGGTATATACTCGTATGGTCAAACCAAGGAGTGATGGAGAGTTCTGTTTCTCCTCGTGCTCAGGACGTCAACTGAGACATCCTTCTCAGTGGTACATCACACGTTCGAGTCCCGTGAAGAAGAGTAAGGAGAAATCAATACTCAGCATTTGCACCCAGTGACACACCTCGGCACCATTCTCATCATGAAGTCAGATGAGGTTTATTTTCAAGTGCTTCTTCGATGAGTCAGAAAAGTGAAAATTATTTGGAATGAATAGTGGATGGGCAAGACATTCTGCAGTATGCGGTTCTCTGTGAAGTTGGTGGCGGCATTCTGGGACACGCGGGTCGCTATCACTATTCACTGTCTGGACCACGGATCGGCGGTGAGGAAAAACACTGCTGACGTGGTGACGAAGCGAAAGCTGAGAAGCGTCGGTGTGTGTAAATAGGGAGCCACAATTTCTTGCCCGTTGGAATCAAACAGGTTGCGTGTCGCAGGGACAAATGACTCACTCGTCCTGGAAACCATGCTGAGAAACAGATACTTTGCCCATCAATTCGTCCTCCTTTGGACATCTGTTTTGAATGTAACACACTCATGTGTGTTACTCGCTGAAGATTCTTCGTACGTGTTGTGATGACAGCAACTATAATGTAAGCCGAAACGGCACTGCTAGAGGAGAAACGAAAAAAAAAAACACAAAATATTGCTATCGTTGAGAGCATACAATGAACTCGGGGTAGGGTCCGTGTGCCAGTCTTTGTGAACACAGTAACTAGCTTTCTGAATGCATCAACTTACTTAATCCGTTCCTTTTAACTTTATAGTGTCGAGGTTGTCTTTTTTTAATTTTGATCATTTTACAGACGGTAGAACCCTTTGGACGAGTGATCAGCTCGTTGAAAGGCTTCTACTTAAACACAGGACATCATAAACACAGAATAAACACGTACTGAACATCCATGCCTTGTACGGGATTCGAACCCACGATCGCGGCTCCGAGCGAGCGAAGACAGTACATGCCTTAGACGGCTCTGCTACCGTGGCCGGCTGTATCCTAAATATAAAGGAATTCTTTAACCATCTGAGCAACTCCCACATTCTGAAGAAAGACACTGCTCTATCAGCTAATTTGTATAGGAGACAGATGCCCGTATGATTACCCTGGTGTTAACAAGAAACAGAACTAATAATGCAGGAATGGTTAATCGTCACCATATTTCTTGATAAGTTACTGATTAAGGAGGATAACCCAATTTAATTATAACATTCTCAAAGTTACCTCAAAGTGACAAATTACTGCCGAAGCTGATATTGGATTAGCGATTCCTCACTGTCAAATTTGAGTTCAGAGATTCTGTGTTTCTAGATATGCTCCACAATGGAGGCGGTTTTAATCTCCAGCACTGATAACATAGGTCCTTAGATTTATGGAGGGATATCACAGCTACGGATTGCGAAATCGAGGACTACAGGGCGAAATTCTATTCCCTCTCTCTTCATAAAGCTGATGTGACTATGAATTTCTGTTTTGTGGAACCAGCATTTAATGAATACTGTCACGTGAATTGAATTTGAAGTTGTTAAAAGAGAGTTGTTAAAATTCTGAAGTTTTAAATTAAAGTACAGATTTGTTTCACCGAATGAAAATAGCATCTGTTTGTTTATTACTCGATTTACTTAACGAAGATTTTCCAAATGCATAAAATAATTAGGAAGATAATTTTAAACTGGATTACAAATAAATACAGCCTAGTCATGATCTCTTGTGAACACGGCAACAACTATTCTGGTTCCATAAAAATGTGATATTTTGTAATCAGCCAAGCAAGTATCAGCTTCTCGGAAAGAACTACGTTTCGTGGAATATATGAGCTAATAAATGATTATTACGTTTCCATCTCTCGTTCTTTTTTCACCAAGAAGGCGTCTCTTGAATTTTTCGAAGTATAAATTCATATTTCTTTAATAGTTCCACAGAAAAACAAATTTCGTCTGAAATAAAATATGTTTGACTAAATTGAGGACGTTGACTATAAAAATAGCATTAAAAATCTGTAACACGCGCAGACGTTTCGTTATTCTGCGTTTTCTCTATGCCAGACACATGATCGACCTTACCACTAATTCCGAGATTTAAAATTATGACAATAAGAGTAAACATTTATTCATATAATTTTCCTTATGACAAAAATTCTATGAACACTAAGAAGAAATACGTACTTTGTGGAGACTGATTGTAGAGGAGGCCAAGGTTGACCCAGGGCTGTAGCGCCGAGCGGTAGGTCGGTATTTTTTTTATTGCTAGTGGGGTGGGACTAAGTCCCTTGTTCTGCGGACACTTCTGGCATATTGCACCAGCCCCAGATGATAGGTGAGGGTGATTGTGGAGCAATTTGTGGAATGAATATTGGCAGGGAAAACCGATGTACTCGGAGAAAACCTGCCCCAGGGCCACCTTGTCCACCACAAATCCCACTTCACCAGACCCGGGATCGAACCTGGGCCGCCGCGGTGGGAAGCCAGCGACTAACCGCTTGAACTATGGCGTGGCCTGGTAGGTTGGTAGGTACGTAGGTGGGTGGGTAGGTAAGAAGAAATACTTGAAAATATCGCGGTTTTTCTTTCTCCATTCAGTACACCAAACTACAAAATACGAAAAAATTGTGTACCTAGATTTCGAATCAGTATATCAGAATTAATTAAAAATTTGTTTTATTTCATATTACAAAACCCTTGTTGACAATAAATATTATTTAAAATTCACACGTTTACGCCTTTTCATGGGGTGGGGGAACTACTGTGACAGTATATTCAGCACCCTCAGAACACGTCAGCGTTCTTTCTGTTTCCGAATGTGGGATGAGGAATAATTTAGAGGCAGGAAAGAAGACTCAGAAGAGAATGAAGAACTCAAGTCGCAGTGCGAGTGTGTGTATTGAGCTACGGCTCTCTTAAGCAGCTATCTTGGAATAAGGGAAACAGTGTTATTGGAAAAGCAATCAGCAGCCTGGCAGCAGATTATGCAATGCAGAGGAACACGACGACGTGGCAGTGACAGTGTTTGTGTCCGCTGTCTCCAGGATTCACAGAACTACGAGCAATAACTTCCGTTGTTTCCGATTGACAGCACACTACAATACAATACTATGATTATATGAAATATACATAATATGATGCAGATATAGTTTTACTATGAGTCTCATAATAACACTGCCGTCAGTTTCCGGTCTAGGGGTGCAAGAAGTCTCATAACTATTCATATTGCTTTAAACTTAGTTTATTTATTTTATTTTCTCATTCACGTAGTATACGCGAGAACTTGTTGTGATAACGAAAAAATATCAATTTCAGTATTTTGACAGATTTACGCTTTTTGAGCCCTCCCTGGTTAAGAGAAAGTGGTTTTCGGCATGCCGTCGTTTTGTCTATTAGCCGAGATGGTATGAAATTGCCCCTCGTGTTGTCTGAAAGGTGGGATTGTTATTAATTTTGTTCGTTATTCAAGAGTTTCTTAGAAATAGGACTCTGTGCCTTGGAAATAAAAACATTGTGGCTCTTCAGATGAAACCCATAATGAAAAACGGCGATTTATCGAAAACTGCTGATTTAATCTGATTAAATAAAAGTAATTTACGGATATTATCTCACTAGATAAAACTACATCAGCGATCTTTACTGTTTGCATTCTGCTGTATGTCATGATTTGTGGTATTCTAGCCATCAACACAAAATAAACTCCGTGGTTTTAGTCCGCAAGCGAACTATACCGACCGAGAGACCGAAGCTTGTCGACGAAGTTAATGCCAAATTTAGCTGATAAAGAGTGCCGCGTGGTCAGTGCAACGGATCCCCACTGCCGTTAATTTTTTTTTCGAAATAGCTCCTCAATTATCCTCACGAGGTTGAATAGACCCCGTTCCAGAACCATTACTTCTTAGAAAATCTGATGGCGCCGGAAATCGAACCCGGACCTCTGGATCTCTAGCCAGGGCCTCCGAGCACTAGACCACAGAGGCGCAACAGTAAGAAATAAACCAATCGAACTGTTTACCTTGGCTCCATTTAATGATTGCTACATGTTTCGGTCCACATTTGGGATTATCTACAGGCAGTTTCGTTGAAGACATTTCATGTTAATATGGATCCATATTAATGTCAGTCATAACAATCACATAGTACATGTTACTATAGGAAAGATATAAAAATATTTCTAATTTAAAATTTTGTTAAATTCTCTCAAACTTATGATGTGAAAATCTGCGTTATTTTCTCGTGCATTTTACGTGGTGCCATGTCATCCAGGGTTCGCTGTGGTATTGCATGTTTTGTAGCAATTCACGTGTAATGTTGTTATTAGTTTGTAGCTTTTGTGTGTCTTTCTTCTTGTCTTTATGATTATGACGCCGTGATTGAGTGCCTTAGCTTACATCAAAGCGAGAAAATTGAACAAAACTTTAAAGTAATACTACAGCAGGAGTTTTACGAAGATTTCGGTGTATGATTCGTCTGAACAAATCCTGAGTCAATAGTTTGCTCACATCACGGAAAACCTTAACAGAGATGAATCTGCATATTACTGTAGAGTCAATTAAGATCTTGAAGTTTGTGACGAAGGTAGAGCAGTACAAATATTATGTTTCTGGGTATCATTCATCGCCTTGTCTTTATCTAAAAGCCATCCTGTCCGGAACGTCCGTAGATAGGGACTAGCTCTATCGATTGGACTCAAATGAGTAGGTTTTGCCTGAAGACGGAGACAGAATCCAGTCTCCGAAACGTTGTGTTTAGAAATATAAACAGGACAGTTTTAAATAGAGAAGACGATGGATAATATCCAAAGATATATTTGTACTGTAGACTCAATGTTCATAATGTAGGCATACGTGACTTGCTGAGATATCAGTAGCCTCGTTTCAAGCCGGTAGAGAAATACACCCTCTTCTTTAGCTGTCACGGGCACTTCATCCGAAATATTAACTCGGTTCACATTTATTTAAGGGAGAAGTCTCGTATGAAAAGCGTAGCTTCGAAAGTAAAAGAATTAATTAGTTCGAATGGGTACTAACGTCGCCGACAAGCGGCAGTAGTTCGATCGGTATAATTCGCTTGCGGATTAAAGCCACGGAGATTGTTTTTTTATTTATGTAACGTGAAATAATTATACCAGATTTTCGGAGAAGTAGTGGGTCTGCAATCGGGTTCACTCAGCCTCGTGAGAATAATTGAGGAGCTATTTCAAGGAAAGAGTGGCTTCGGTCTAGAAAACTGAGATTAACGGCAATGGGGAATCCTTGTTCTGACCACGCGACACCCTCTATCGCTAAAGTTGGCAGTAACTTCGCCGACAAGCGGCGGTCGCTCGGTCGGTATAGTTCGCTTGCAGACTAAAATAATGGAGTTAAAGAAGAAGAAGAAACCTGACGGGCCTGTACGACTGAAAATCTGAAAATTCGTATAATAAAGGAGAGTGAAATATATTCCATAGCACTTTTATAAACTTTTCACTGTGACGTCAGGCGTCTGACGGATATGAAGTCTGAGTGTTCAGAGAGAGAAGTGACTGAAGAATGTAAAATGCCACAGTAAGATGGATGACCAAACAACATGTAACACTGCACTACTGCACTAAATAGAAAGGATCGTGTATGACACTCAGAATTACTGAGTTTTTGAACTTTTCCATCGGCAGGTATTCTAAAGACTATAAAACGTGACATTTTGGAAACTGCATCTGTTTCCGCCCTCAGGTGAGGGGGAAGACCCCTACACAACTGGGTCATCTGACGACGGAAACAGATCCGGTTTCCGAAATGTCGTGTTTTATAGTCTTTAGAATACCGGACAACGGACAAAGTCCGAAAACCCAGTAATCTTTTTGGATACAGAGTGATAAATAGTGGATAAATGCGGATGCACTTAAAATATTTCATTCAACAGAAGTCGTCAAGGTACTTAGGCAGATGTCGATATACACGAGCATCAAAGTGCGGCACCAACTGTGGCTTACGTATAGAAGATACACGTCTACTGCATCAGACGGAACGTATCGTGGACTCCCCTTACTCTGCATCAGATATAAATGGCCCTCGATCCTGAATCAGTTTACCGAGCCAGTGACAGTAAAAGTAACTGCGTCAGAGATCTAAGGAGCTGCATATACAACACGGTTGGGTGAGGAAAAGAAAAAGTGTTTAGCTCGTAAATCCGGCTACTCCGTCGTGTGCAGACGACTTGCTAGTGTCGTCTTGGTCGTCGCTTATTGACGTCGTTAACCTGAGTAGAAGGCGTCACCATTCTGCTGTAAGAAGTGGTGGAGGAGAGGGGGCAACTAAGCCTAAACTCCTGTGTGTCTTGACAAGGTGCTCCAAAAGCTGAACCCCAGACAGTGACGGCATCATAGTTGCTTATTTTTTAATGATCTGTTCGCGTACCTTACTTGCTTACTCATGGAACTGAGCCCTTCTTGAGGAGCCGCCAAGTCTGAAGCTTCTCAAGAATTTCCCAGGATTTCATGGAGTCCGAAAGTTCATTACAGTTTTCACAAGAGCCCCCCCACTGGTTTCTACTCTGAGCCAGATCAATCCAATACATACTATCCCACCTTATCTCTCTAAGATCCATTCTAATATTGTCCACTCACCTAGGCCTTGGTCTTCCCAGTGGTCTCTTTCCTTCTGGCTTTCCCACAAATATCCTATATGCATTCCTCTTCTCCCCCCATTCGTATTACATGCCGTGTCCATCTCATTCTCCTCGACTTGAACATTCTAATTATACTTGGAGAAGAGTACAAGTTATGAAGCTTCTCATT
Source organism: Cryptotermes secundus (assembly GCF_002891405.2). Classification (NCBI taxonomy): domain Eukaryota; kingdom Metazoa; phylum Arthropoda; class Insecta; order Blattodea; family Kalotermitidae; genus Cryptotermes; species Cryptotermes secundus. The sequence goes on from NW_019727094.1 coordinate 206,723, forward strand.
ATGCAGTTTCTCCAACCTCCTGTCACTTCATCTCTCTTCGGTCTGTCACCGTAACTATCCAGTAGAATCACTAAGAATATTGAAAAACAAATAAATATAACAAACTTTCTTTATTGCTAGTGGGGTGTGACTACGTCCCTTGTACTGCGGCCACTTCTGGCCTATTGTACCAGCCCCAGATGATAGGTGAGGGTGATTGTGGAGCAATTGGTGGGATGAAGATTGGCAGGGGAAACCGAAGTACTCGGAGAAAACCCGCCCCACTTGACCAGACCCGGGATCGAACCCGGGCCGCCGCGGTGGGAAGCCAGTGACTAACAACTTGAGCTGTGGCGCGGCATAATTAATCCACTTGCTGTTCATCCCTAAGCCCGCACAGTCTCTACAAGCCGAGCAGTAGCTACGAGTTCGATGGAAAATTGCGGATGATATATGCTGCCAGATTTCTTTTGATTAGCGGCGTGTTTTATCGACAGGTTCCGTTAAGTGAATGCAATGTGTCCGTTCATTTGTTGTAGGAGTAGCTCACATAAATAACTTGCCGTGTATTCATTTTTACACTTGGCACGCTAAATTGACCTGATGAATCATGCACCTAAGTATACAGTGTGCCCTGACATGTAATACTGACGAAGCTTTCAGATTTCAGTGACCTAGAAAAGAAGAAAAATATCTGATCAGAATGTGTTGAACACATGGTGTTTCAAAAGTGAGTAGATTCTTGCATTTACATTTCTCCATGTATAAACTACAATGTATTCTGCTGGGTTTTTTCCCTTGTCACTACAGCCCCAGTGAGCCTAGGCCTACCTCCATGAACTTCTCCGTTCACTTCGGTTTTTCTAGATCTTACACATTCGGTAGGACTCCTTGGGCAGGTGATCAGCTCGTCGCAAGGCCTCTACCTGTACATAAACACAGAAAAACGCACACACACAAACTAAACATCTATCCCTTGAGTGGGATTCGAACCCACGATCCCGTTTCCCAAGCAAGCGAAGACAGTACATGCCTTAGATCGCTCGGCTACCGTGCTTACCCGATTAAAATGAAATTGTACCTACACGTACTTTAATTCGTGGTGTTAATGAATTACGCTGAATGAATAATAGGAATGTTAAAAAATTAATACACAAAAAACAAACATAGCTGCTTCGTAGAATAATCAGATTCCCAGAGCTATGTAAGAACCTAAAGTGTCTTAATATTTTTGTTAGTTCACATATTAAATATTGCATAGTGCTCACATGTGGACACAATCCCGTCAAATTATGTGGGAAATTCTTAGATGAAATGAACACAGATTTGACAGATTCATGATGTAGGTTCTACACTTATTAGACGTCGCTTCAGTGTATTTCCTAGAGAGGATTATGTGAACTCTGGCAAAATTAATGCCGAAAATACAGATTTTCTTCCACAATATCATTTCCTTTTATGTAAGTTTCTTCCTTATCTTATTCTATATTTTATCAATAATTTTATTATTGAATAAATTGTTTCCTTTTATTCGATTTATAACATTTCTTGAGTTCTGAAATCTAGGGTACACAGGACAATATTTATAGTTCTTGTGTCTGCCCAGTGCAAACAGAAGCGCTACAGCACAATAATAACACAGCCACGGGAACTGTTATATACAGAACATCGAATTTTAACATCCAAGTCCACGTACTGTGTAAGCAACCTGAGAGTGATGCTCAGAATAACGAGTATAGTTTTCTCATGAAAAGAGGAAGGTCAAGAACCAACACGGCCCAGGTTCTGTGGAAAGAGCCCAGTACGCAGTTACCCCACTTCACAAATATCACTACCACAACGGAAAAAACAACATATACGTATATATGGATATGTAGCAGTCATAAAACAAAAAAAAACTCCGTGTTTTTAGTCCGCAAGCGAACTATACCGACCGAGAGACCGCCGCTTGTCGGTGAAGTTAGTGCCAACTTTAGCAGATAGAGGGTGTCGCGGGGTCAGCGCAACGGATCCCCACAGCCGTTAATTTCGGTTTTCTAGACCGAAGCTGCTATTTCCTTGAAACAGCTCCTCAATTATTCTCACGAGGCTGAGTGGACCCCGTTCCAGACCCACTACTTTCCAGAAAATCTGGTAGCTCCGGGAATCGAACCCAGACCTCTGGATCTGTAGCCAGGAACTCTGAGCACTAGACCACAGAGGCGGTCCACATAGCAGTCACAGAGTCTTAAATAAGACTCGTAACATTAGTTACAAATAACTTAATCGCCATTTTAATTTTAATTTTTATCTTTTAATGCCAAGTTTGAACCACGTTTAAATTAAATTGTATTTGTTAGTAAAAAAATCGTACAAACACGATATGAATTCATCTTGATCAATGGCCCAATTCAAGAACTAGAACCAGTATTCTCGAACGCCTGAAGATGACCTAAGTAAAGGGTCGAAACATGTAGCGTTATCACTGACAGCTAATAAAAACAAATGTTAACACAGTAGTCTCTATTTTGTCACTCTCGCGGTTATTAGTGTGAAGACTGTCCCATTATGTGTATATCTTTCGTATGACTCACAACAGGATGCATACCATAAAGGCAGTAGGAGATAGAAAGAGAACCCAGTACCTGGGGTTATAACTGGGTCACCTTATTCCTGGGGGATATTAATACGGGGACCTGGCCTTCCAGGTTGGTAGAGTATGGAATGTGGGGCAATAAAATATGATCATGAGTCCTGCTGGACTCGTACCTGAGAATGACTGCGCTGGCGAGTGTCAGCAGCAATTTTAAACGACACACCCATCCTCTCGTCAGAAAGACTGTTACATAAGTACTATGACCGTAAGTGTTCAGTTAAAAAATGATTGGTCATGAGTCTCAAAGGGCTTTTCACCAAGACGAACTAATTGCCGACAAACCGCCTGTCGTAAAGTAACTCTCACTCCGCCTCAGATATTACTTTTATGTTTCGAATGAGATGCACAAAAAACACTGAAACGGGAGTACATACCGTAACACTCCAGGTTCGGGACAATCAGATATGTTGGGACGTATGGCATTGATAAGAGACGTGATAAGTTCCAAAAACACGCCAGTTAGAAAACCTGTTGGAAAGAAACCACTTAGAAGACCTAGAAGTAGATTGGAGGATAATTACAATTTCCGACGAAATTTAATACTGGACACAAAGCAATAGTTCTTATACACGAACAACTTCGTAATTCTTTATTCTCTTTGAAATGAGAAGATTTAAAATCAGAATCGAAATTACACACAGAGATAGCGACGTCTGTTTTTTTAAATATGTATAGAGATTTTAGTTGATCATCGCGTTCGGATGCTACGAACAGAAATCTAATTAAAATATCACCTTAGTTAATTAACGAACTTTGTTGTGAACTACGAAGATCCGTCATCCCTTCAAAGCATATCATCGGAATATCCGTTCCCTTCTTCGTGCTCAGAATTATGGATCAGGTCTCTTGACCTCTTGTATTAATAACATCTACATCTTATCTGCCTGTCGCCTTTGGAATTTCCTCCAAGTTTCCTCCCCTTTGGTTAATATACAGGGTTATTAAAAAAGAACGAACTGATTGCATGACGCACTGCTTCAGTTCTCAAGCATCATCATGGAATGAGTCAGTGACCATTGGAAAGAGGAGTTATCTAAGTTGTGAATGGCTGCCACAGGGGCGCTGAAGTCGCTTCGTTCTTCCGGCAACGTTCAGTTGTTCGTTTACCCTCGGAATGGCGAGTCCTCAGCAAAAGGCGTTCTGCCTTCTCGAGTTCGCGAAAACAAATTCGGTTGTCACGGTGCAGCGTGCTTTTCGAAGGCGATTCGGCATTAATCCGCCCTGTCCTAAGAACATCCGACGGTGGTTTCGACAGTTTCAAGAGAGTGGGTGTCTGTGTAAAGGAAAAAGTCCAGGATGACCACAAGTCTTGGTGGAACAAGTGGCGAGAATCCGTGCTGCGTTTGAGAGGAGCCCGCGGAAGTCAACAAATCGAGCTAGCCGTGAGCTTGCGATCCCTCAATCCACTGTCTGGCGTGTGCTAACAGTACGGCTACATTTGAAACCATACAGACTGCAGCTCGTTCAGGCACTTACCAATGATGACAAAAGGAAGCGGATGGAATTTTGCGATTCGATGCTGGAGATGATGGAAGACGAAACCTTAATTTCACCTTCAATTTTTAGCGATGAAGCGACTTTTCACTTGAGCTGCGCAGTCAATCGTCACAATGTGCGTATTTGGGGAACAGAGAACCCACATGAAACAGTTAAGCACGAAAGAGATTCCCCTAAGGTGAACGTCTTCTGTGCTGTGTCTCAGGACAAGGTTTATGGTCCCCTTTTCTTTGAAGGAAACACCGTTACAGGA
>NW_019727094.1:211127-211472 GCF_002891405.2 Cryptotermes secundus
CAAACCTATCTCGATATGCTCCAAAACTGGCTCTTCACTTCACTGCAAGCAGATTCGCACGACTTCATTTTTCAACAAGATGGAGCACCGCCCCATTGGCACCTGATAGTCCGAGCTTTTTTAAATGAAAAAGTGCCCCAAAAATGGATTGGTCGGAAGGGGGCCCCAAGACCTTGCTCTTTGTGCTTGGCCTGCGAGATCCCCAGGCCTCACCGTGTGTGATTTCTTCTTGTGGGGATATGTAAAATATCTCGTTTATATTCCACCGCTACCCACTAACCTCGATGACCTTAAACATCGAATAACAACAGCGATTAACTCAGTGCATCGTGATATGCTGATACG
>NW_019727094.1:211551-217485 GCF_002891405.2 Cryptotermes secundus
ACGGCGGTGACTATGAAGAAAGCAGTCTTCTGGGATGTGGCACAGTGTAGATGTGGTGTTAACCGACGTTTCGTAGGGACGTATCGCCTACCGGTTCTCACGGTCTCTTCGCTTGCGGATTTTCTTATTTTTCCTTCCACCCTGAATATGGAGGCGATACGTTCCTCCGAAACGTCGGTTAACACCACATCTACACGGTGCCACATCCCATAACACTGCTTTGTTGTTGTGGCTTCGTCTCTTATTTTCTTTTTCAATTTAAATGCTTTGTGTTCGTTCAGTTGTCTGTCGAACGCCGCGCCCCCTTCATCATGTCTCGCGAATCTATTTCAGAAAACTGACAATTATTCTTTTCATGTTTCCATTGCCTACATCTCAATTCCACAAAACCGGCTGAAACAGTTTTATTCTATCTCTCCTCTTCAGTTTTCTCAACTAAACGTACTGTTGCGTGTCGCGCAAGTCGGAATATCGTGAGTCAGAGCGGGCGTCCATTGCTAAACAACGGCTTGTTAAAACACGTTTCCGAGATAGCGCATACAGAAACGTCCATTGTCGGGTAATAATAATAAGCCTTGTCCCCGCAACAACCAATAGCTAGAGATAAAATCAACCTGTCACCTGAAAATGAAAATTCGTTCCCGCGGCAAAGATAGACCAGCTACTGATACTTTAGCTAACAAGGGAAATGAAACTCTAGTCCGTCCGACCGTAGAAGATAGAGAGACCAAACGGAGCACAGGACAGAGCAGATCAGAGAAGAAACCGGTACAACCAGGGACCAGAAGACGAAACGCGAGAGACAGCGTCTGCAAGACGCTATTTCACAGTCACTGTAACTGGAAACGAGTTATCCAATAAACAGCTTCGCCTAATCCGGAACCCACAATTATTCGTTACGGAACCCCGGACACGTGACACTACTTTAATGGTGACATAAGCTGACTTCAAAATTTAACATTTCATTACCGGACTCCAGTTAAATGTTATATTGTATTGGGGTGCCTAAACAATTATCAGCCGGTCACGGTAGCCGAGCGGTCTAAGGCATACACTGTCTTCGCTCGCTCGGAAGCCGAGATCGTGGGTTCGAATCCCACTCAGGGCATGGATGTTTGTGTGCGTTTTTCTGTGTTTGTCTACAGGTAGAGGCCTTGCGACGAGCTGATCGCCCTCCCAAGGAGTCCTACCGAATGTGTAGAGTCTAGAAAAACCTAAGTGAACGGAGTTCATGAAGGTAGACCTAGGCCCACTGGGGCTGTAGTGCCAAGGAAAAAAAAACAATTATCATTTGTAGACCTGGATGAGGATGTGTTTGAAGAGACGGTTGCCTGCTGAAGATGGAGATAGTATGTTCCTCGAAACAACTATAAACTTCTATCGGACTACAGGGTTTCCCATCCCAGTCACAGCTGTGAGCACCTCAAATCCAAAACATAACATTTCCATTATTTATTTTTGTCTAAAATAATATTTCCTTCATTTTCCCCGAATACAAGATTTTCTGTTCAGTCCTTATAACTACTACTTACCCTATATTACCATCCATCCCATTTTACTTGGTCTCTCAACCTATAAAATATTTGACGAAGAATACAAATTGTGAATCTCCTCATTATACAATGTTCTTCCCTACCCCACTGTTTCTGTTTCCCTTAAAGGTCCAGACATTTTCTTTACTGCCCAGTCCTCAGAAATCCTCAGTCTGTGTACTTACAGATACAGTTCTCTTTGAAGTCCGTGTGACGTAGGGGTTATTCTGTCCGACGCAGAGCACAATTAATCTAGAACAACAATATTCTAATAAAACTGCAACACGAAATTTAATATAAAACCTCCAGTAGCACTAGAGAACGCTGATCGCAGTGGCGGCACGAACTGTCTTTGCCTGTTCAAAGACTATGGTCGCGGGTTCGAATCCCTCTCAGGGCATGGATGTCTGTGTTTATTCTGTGTTTGTTTCCTTGCGCTTTGCGGTGGGCTGATCTCCCACCCAAGGAGTTCTACAGACTGTGTATGATTGAGAAACTAAAAGTAGAGGCCAAGGTCTTTAAAAGACTGCAGCGACCAGAGAGAGAGAGAGACAATATCAGAGGTCAAATATGTAGAACCCCTCTACATACAAGTACGCTGCGTTCATGTAATTACGTGATTACTAGACCCAGATTAATGATTTCTACTCTTCTGCTAATGTTAGGTTTATTAAAGTAGGAATGGTTAATGTGAGAAAAAAGTGCTAATGAGAAATTTATACAGAACTTTAGTTAGAAAATCTCAAAGAATGAAATATCTTGGTAAACTTCAGCATAGTTTGGAGTAATATTAAAACGAAAATTAAAGGCATAAGTTTTGAACTTGTGGCTTAAAATCGTTGCCTCGAGATAATGCCCAAAAGTAGGCTTTTGTAAATGTGGTGATGAAACACTGGAACCTATAAATTAAGGAAATCTTTTGTCCAGGTTGATGGCTGTCAACTGTTGAAGAAGAGCCTAAACTGTAGATAAAATTACTGACCAGAACTAAAAGGATTCAAACACCCGTCTTCAACACTTTGTTACGTCATGAACGACACGTACATGTCTAGTCTTCAAACCCCTCCTCATGCATACATACTTTTCGTGTGTTGCATATAATTCAAAACAAGTGTGATCTGTCATTTATTGACATTTCTGCTGAACTTCCTCTGTGTCACACGAAATTAATTCATTATTTGCCTGAGAATGGCTGGCATTAAACCTCACAGCTCCCGTACATATTGTGACATGTGCCGTATCTATAGCAACAAAGGAATATCTGTAAACATTCTCAAGGCAACGAATACAGCAACAATAGAAGAACTGCCGTTTCTATGCGACTACCTGTAAAGCCCTCCCCTTAAGAACGTAACAACAACATGGCTGAAACTGTGTTTTCTATGCGGTTTTCGCTAAGCAAACGCACGGAACAATAGGACGTCTATTACCAGGCAAAGAAGCTGTAAACATGCATCCTTAAGAAAGATGGTGTTTTCCGTGAAGTCCGTGCAGATAAGATGTCTTGAAGAGAATCGGCGCTACGAGTCAATCAGTTCTCGGTAGGAGAGAGCCAGGGGAAGTTAGTAGCTGAAGAAGAATTAGAAGTTGGCCTGTGAAGTCTTGGCGTGTGATTTGAATACTTTATATGTGCTGTAGTGCAGTGATACCTGGAGTGTGATAGTTATTGTTACANGAGTTATCTTGAAGACAATCGGCGCTAGGAGTCAGTCAGTTCTCGGAAGGAGAGAGCGAGGGGAAGTTAGTGGCTGAAGAAGAATTAGAAGTCAGCCTGTGAAGTCTTGGAGTGTGATTTGAAGACTTTATTTGTGCTGTAGTACAGTGATATCTTGAGTGTGACAGTTATAGTTCATGTGTTAAAATCCGTTGCCAGGAAACGGATAGGGAAAAACTTTGCAGAGGAATAATCATTTTTTAAATCTTCTATCCAACAACGACTAGTGTAAGCAGATGTAGAAGATTTTCAGTGGATGTATCCTGTTGTGTTAAATACATAAATTTCATTATTAAAATCCGTCACAACACAAGAACAAAACAGTTGATGTTTAACAATATTTTGCAACATGTTTTGCCTTTTTAGAAAGCCATCATCAGGCAAATAGACATTTAATTTGTTCTCAAGCTATTGAATTGCCGAAACATGTAGCAAAATGCTGTTAAACATCAACTGTTTCGTTGTTGTGTTGTGTTGAATTTTAATGAAGAAATTTAGGTATAGAAAGCATTATTTGTTATAATTATAGTTATCTTGGAAGTGTTCTAATTATTTGTAGTTATGATCTGTAAGTTGTCAATAAATCCAATTACCAATCTGAACCGTAACACCCAGTTTTTTATTTCCTTTGGAGAACCAATGTGCATTATTTTTCACTTTGACTGTACTGAAAGGAGAGTTTCAGCACTAAATATTTTATCTCTCTCCTCTGCTCTAACACGTCTAATAGCTAAGTGCCAATCCGTGGTATAATCATGGCGTTCGCCGCATGTCTACTGCTTAATCACTGAGTCTTACCTGGTAAAACATTCGGTGTTTGCTGAAATATTTAGCAGCTTACCCCACAGTGTGTATAAGACTATTGCAAGTTCAGGAGCTTCTCCAATTGCTTGAGAAGGTTTCAGGTAAAAAAAGCTGGCTTCTTTGGAGTGTATATCTGTGTTAGACTCAGAAAATTTCATGAATCACTAGGCATAGTTTCGTTAGAATTACTGGCCAGAAAGTATTAACTGGATCTGAGATCACATTTCACCATGATGCTTAGTGTCATGTGTGACGGCTGTTACAAGATTATTGTAAATATTTGACAATATGAGTTAGAAATATTTTCTGACAATTAAAACGTACTCAATTTTCATAACAAAATATTTCGTAGTAAATTGTAGTTCAAGTTCTCAGTGCGATTGTAACTTCTTGGGTTTTTGCACCCTCATAATTCAGCATATCAACGAAAAACCTTAAACGTGTTTGGAAATGTACTTTTGTCAATTCTAATTTCTTGTATTCATTGTACTAACCTAGTAGGTAAACCTCGAAATCTCAAAAGCCTTTCAGTATTGGGGCTATAATATTGTGTTTCAGTATCTTGTTGCATTACTGTATCACTTATACACTTTCACTTCCTTCTTCAATCCAACTTTACTTACAATTACTCTTTTACATAAAAATTAAAATTAAAAATTAACCACTAGAAGTTACTACATGTTCGGCCGTAGTCAGCCATTGTCTAACTCGTCAAATTGCCATATAGTATTTTCAATGTAAGTAAGTTAAGTAAGTAAGTAAAGCTATCCCTCTACCAGGCCGTGAAGGCCCATAGGGTTGTGAGACGTTGAGGGTCCCACATTATCTAGACAATCGGTCCAAAGATGGCGGTAAGGTTGTCAGCCCTGCGCGCCGGCCGCGCTTTACTCGCCAGGAAGATTATTTAATTAATTCCTGGTACTCATTTCTGTTGGAGGCTGAGTCAACCCCAGGGCCATTTAAGATTAATTATTTCTTAAGCTAAAATATTTCAGTATTTTCCATTTTTCGTCATCCATTCATTAAAACCATCTGTTGGAGAGCATCACTCTGCGACGTCAATGTTTTGTGTCGCTCATATGTATGTCGATGTGGTGCTATTATCTGGTTTCTATGTGTCCCACTTGTATGTACATTTCTGGGCGGACATCCATACGAGCTACAGAAAACACTGACGCCTCAGAAGGAAAGCAGCGCCTGGTAACGAATGATGCTCTCCAATAAATGATTTTAACGAGTGGATGACGAAAAATCTAAAATATTGGAATATTATAACTTAAGAAATAATTAATCCTAATAACATTAAAAATACAATGTAACAATTCGAAAAGTTAGATAATTGCCTAAAGATGGCCGCGTACTGCTAAAATATGCAAAATATCGTAATGATTATTTTTTAACATTTAATTGTTATTTTTACGTAAAGGAGTGATTATAAAGAAAGTTGCATTTAAGATGGAAGTGAATATGTATAAGACAGATCTCTTAAATTAAATGATTTTGTCTTTTTTGGGTGTCTCTGTTTAGGCATAGCGGGTTTTTGTGGAGGGAGTAGTAACAAGCTTTAATAATAGTAAAATGAGGCCTGTGTTTTGTCCAGCATTAAACTTAAACTTTACCTCTTTTAATTGTGTAATCTTTTTATGAACAAGTAAGAGTTTTTCTTTCAGATGAAACTGTATTTAATTAATATCATCTATATTGTCCTTCCAAACAAAGTAATATTCCATAACCCTATTATCCAAAGAGCATGTCAATCCGCAAAAGGTCTATCTAGTGCTGGAAACAGTTTTTCACGTCTAAGAGACTGGTACATTTCAGAAAAAAAAATGTGCCCGATATAAGCTATTTCACATGAAGGAAAGCTTCTTCATTTTTTGTTCT
>NW_019727094.1:217554-231484 GCF_002891405.2 Cryptotermes secundus
TGGAGAACTGTTCGTATTTTGATTATGTTGAGGTACATGGATTTAAATTATTATTTTGAAGCTGTACACACTGAAATATGTGAAATGTGATTCCGGGTAGATGGAGATTACGTCACGAAGGAAGGGACCATAACTCTCCTTTGCTAATGCAATGGTCCTCACAATTTTCGAGTCCGGAGACCCAGGAGCGATACACGGCGCACTCGGGAGTTCCTTCGCCTCTCCCCGCGGATCTCTAGAAAAATATTTAACATCCATGCACCCTTCAATCCTCCGCGTTTGGATTATCTGCTTGCCGACATGAAAGAGGTTCAAATAAAATAATTAATTTAATATTGTCGCGTGTTGGTTGTGTCACGTGACAAATAATTTCACGTAGGTGAAGGATGTAGCGAATATTTACTCTCCTTCGCTTTTACACTTATACAATTCACCATATCACAATTAATCTTAATCTTATACAATCCAGTATCTCAATTGCTGTTCAACTATATCTCGGCGAATGTTGGACTTCAGCTCTTTTTCAACGGCGACTATCTCAAGACCGACTTCGGCGTCTGCTGGAACTTCACTCGGCGAATGAATTCAACCCTTTTTATAGGCTGATTTCGGACTCAGCAGAGAGCGCCTTCTCCCAGGGTTCGTTTTCACGTGTTCTGTACTGTTTGCCGTGGAAATGCTTTATTCTGCTGTTTCAGTAACTCGCTGCCACGGTTCCTCCTAGGCAACGGTCTGTCGGTATTCGACTTGACGCTGTGTTTACAAAACGTTTTATACCCTTTAAAATGCATGTTCTTACCTCAATCATTAGATAAAATAACGGCCGAGTCACCACACTGTAACTAGCATACATACCTGTAGCAGTTTAGAAGCCCAGGGGATTTATGACATTATCAGATACAGAGTGTTTGTCAAACTGTTAAGATGTTCTGGAAAGAACTAATCGCCTACTCTCTTTGATACGACATGGATCGCATAAGAAATGGAGTGTCTAACGATCCCTAGATTCGTGCGTGTGTAATCTTTTCGCGGTAACGTTTCTACCGAACTGTTGCCTAGCAACGAGAGGGGTACACATAAAACACACAGACTGATGGAGGAAATTCATGAATTAGGCCGCTGAGATGGGCCCAGGTGACGTACAAATTTTTGTAAAGATTGGTTCAGCCATTCAAAAGTTGATACCTGCGGCCACACAGACAAACAGACAGCACGGTGAGCGCATAAGCCTACTTTTATTTTTTAAACTAAAGAAAATAATAGGAAGACAAAAATAATTTCGCGGAATTTTATGTTTCCGCTGACCGCATTTTGAGAACTGCTGAGTTAATGTAAGTTTTTGCTTATCTGCTCACTCTAGTCACTAAGCACGAAGTGACTAATATCATGGTACAGCAGGTAAACCCAGTTGGATTCCACCCCCAACTAAGCGAATTAAAAAAAATTGCGATTAGTTTCTAAGTAAGGACTATACTTCTTGAGGTTTTTCACGTATTATAGTCATTTTTTATTGCTAGTGGGTGGGACTGAGTCCCTTGTACTGCGGCCACTTATGGCCTATTGTACCAGCCCCAGATGATAGGTGAGGGTGATTGTGGAGCAATTGGTGGAATGAAGATTGGCAGGGGAAACCGAAGAACTCGGAGAAAACCTGCCCCAGCGCCACTTTGTCCACCACAAATCCCACTTGACCACACACGCGATCGAACCCGGGCCGCCGCGGTATTATAATCATAGTCAACGGCAATGTAGGAGTCGGAATAAAGACTAATATATCTTAAAATATTGATCTTAATATATTGCCGAAACAGGGTCATAAATTCACCGGGAATGCTATACAATCGGCTACTTAGCCTTGTACACTTCTTGCGTGCTGTAAATCCCAACCTTCATAGGAAGGAAAGAAATGAGAAGTAGGCGGAGCCTTTTATTCCATTCCTTGTAACTGTCTAATCAGTATTCGGGAGACCTTTATTACGGAAAACTTCAGAGCAGGCACCGACTCATAAGGGAAAGAACTTCTCTATTCTCTACCCTATTTCCCTTCTTCCAACCTCCCGCGTCTATCTAACCCCTTTAACTCTCTCATTCCTTCCCTCTCTAACCTCTTTCTCCAAGAGGAAGAAGGACGCTAAACGCTTGTAAGCGGCGCCACCGCAAACTACGAACTGGATGGTAAGAATATGAACCAAGTTTTGCATTGCAAAAATACTTCTGGGCAATGAACACAAATGCAGCTTCAGACGGGACGCTAGACTTCCTGTCATATTGACACACTTAATGAAATGAGGACCCCGCACGTAATAACGAAATTTAATTTTCCTAGAAGTTGGTTATCATTTATTTACCTTAAGGAAATGTAAAAACTTCTTAAAAATTAAATATACTCAGAGGCTGGTATTTTAATTTTATTAGACCCTACGTTTTATGGACTGTGCAATAAGAAAATATTAGGTCTACGATTTTAAAAATGCTCAAAATCTACTGTACTAAGATAATTAAAATTAAAATTATATGCTTCAGTAATTCTGATTAGAAAAACAGATCATATCTGGTTCAAGTCTCGGACCTACAAAATACGTTTCATCATCAGTCTTATCAAATAACGTTGTCACTGTTTAATTGTGACATAAACGATGATCTTGTTGATTTTATGTAATTACAAATTTAAATGTGTTTTCAACTGATGTTTTGCATCAATATGAGATATAAATATTATGTTTTTGGACATTATCCATCGTCTATCTTTATCTGTAAGCCGTTCTGTTTCTTTTTAAAAACACAGCGTTTCGGAGACTGGATTCTGTCTCCGTCTTCAAGTAAAACCTACTCAGTTGGGCCCAATCGATAGAGCTAGTCCCTATCTAGGGACCTTCCGGAGAGGAAGGTTTCTATATAAACACTAGACGATGGATAATATCCGAAAACATAATATTTGTACTAATGTTCCATCGTGACAAACTTTTATGTCATACCAGTATGAGAAACTGAAATCACTTCCATCAAACATATTCCTCCTTAATTTTTAGTAACATAGAAATGACTAACAATATTGCGTGTACACTAGAATCGATCTTTTATTTTGCTGCTAACAAACTTGAAGGTAAAAAGAGGCATATACGAGGATTTAATTAAAATATGACTAACGGATTTCATGGAATTGTGAATTTAACCAGTTTTAGTATTATCTTCTTATGTCCTATATATTTTGTGCTCTCTTGTGTTACTTGCTGATCTCAGATTAGAGCTTTCTGATGTTCCTCTACTGAATTAGCCTAAATGGCAATATTTCAGGTACAAATTTGGAAATTAAAAAGTCTAAAATATTTTTGTAAGTTAATTTACACCCCACAATAAATGCCAATTACACACGTCATACCCACATTAAGACATTACAAATACTCAGAGAACAGAAGCGTTTCTTTAGTGCTCTTCTGGCCCATTCCGGGGCCAGGCCTCTTATTCAATTCCGTAATCATTTTTCGAGGACGGTAGAACTCCCTGGACGAGTGATCAGCCCGTCGCAAGGCCGCTACCTAAACACAGGACAACACAGACAGAAAATAAACGCATACGCACACCAAATATTCATGCCCTGAGTGGGATTCGAAACCAAGATCCCAGGGTCCGAGCGGTCGAAGAGAGTTCATGCCTTAGACCGCGCGGGAACACAAGCAAGACATGCACCAAACAACTTATGTACTTGCACATAACGCAGCAAAACGGAGTCAGTACGTGCTAACGTTCAATTCGTCTTTATGTTCACAGGTAACAGCGAAACAGCGCGGCCGTCGTAAGTCTGATCACTAAATTGTCTTCAGTCATCAGGGTGCTTTTAGCTCAGGAATGGGTCAGCGTACATTTCCGTAAACAGTTCCTCCTCTTCTCTCGCGATTTCATACAGAATTCCATTTGTGCACGCAGAGAAAATACAAAAATCTCTTTATATTTTGATAAATATGCACTTCACCAAAATTATTTCTAGTAAGAGTTCTAGAACTTGGCTGGACCTAAATTTTCTATCATCCAACAGTATGTAATTTTCTACTCAAGCTGTTAGTCGCTGGCTTCCCACCGCGGCGGGCCGGGTTCGATCCCAGATCTGGTTAAGTGGGATTTGTAGTGGACAAAGTGGCGCTGGGGCAGGTTTTCTCCGAGTACTTCGGTTTTCCCTGTCAATCTTCATTCCACCGATTGCTCCACAATCACCCTCACCTATAATTTGGGGATGGTACAATAGGCCAGAAGTGGCCGCAGTACAAAGGATTTGGTCCCAACCCACTAGCAATAAAAAAGATGTCATTTTCTAGCCAATTTCCTTTTGAAAGGTTAAACCAGAAAAATCACTGAAGTGCATCTTCGTCTATTTTGCAGGTTTGCTTCCTGCTTGTGTCATATGCATATAAATACATTGCCAACCGTCTCCAAACATGTAATGCATAGAGTTATTTTTTATACTTCTCGCTACATGTAAGATTTGACGTTCTCACGGCGGTGACTATGAAGAAAGCAGTCTTCTGGGATCTAGTGCCGTGTAGATATTGTGTTAATCGACATTTCGGAAGAAAGCATCGCCTCCATCTTCAGGGTAGAAGAAAAAAGAAGAAAAGCCTGGAGCGAGGAACCAGCGTGAGCTTAGCACCTGCTCACGGGTAGCGAAATACCTGCATTATTTCTTTCGATTACTAGGCAGGTTTTCGAAACTGATACATTCCGAAAAACAAAACAGAAACGAAGAAAGCAGTTTTCTGGGATGTGGCGCCGTGTAGATATTGTGTTAAGCGACGTTTCGGAGGAACAGTCTGTTGCGCCTGCTCACACTGGTTCGCTCACGGATTTCTTCTTGTCTTCTACCCTGAAGATGGAGGCGATACGTTCCTCCGAAACGTCGCTTAACACAATATCTACACGGAGCCACTTCCCAGAAGACTGCTTTCTTCTTTCTCACTACATGTTCGACTGCATGCGGTTATCGCTAAGGGAAAATACAAATACAATCTTGCTAAAACATACATAAACTGCTTCTCTGTTAAAATAAAATGATATATAAAATTAAATTTTAAGAAACAAGTTGGATTGGTCGGATCTGAGCCAATCATTACTTACAGGTGTTTCAACGACAAGGAAACTGATTCTCGCAAGGTTTATTACAGACCCGCACAATATATTTCAATCAAAATCCCTCCAATGTGGTCAAACGTGAAACCCCAAAAAAGGAGGCATGTTATTTCCGCAAGATGATTATAGTTTATATAATTCCTCTTAAAATAAAAAAGAAATGGCAACACATCGGAAATGAATAGGCGGACTACAGTTTGAAAGTGAATTAAGCAGAGTTTATCTTCCGGATTGTGTGGAATGTAGAATGTGGCTGGGCGCGACATTGTGAATGTCTCAACAAACGTGTTAATTGTTTGTACGCTGAATTACAGCTGTATGCCGATAGTGGTGACGATTCTAAACGGCTCCCACAATTTATGCCACAAGGCTTCGTATTATCGGGTGCAGTCCTGGTTGCCTATTTCCAATTCCATGTCTTATTGGGCATCAGTGAATTGAAAGCTGCATTGATACCGTTAAAAAATAATCACGATCATATGAACTAAAGAGGGGATGATTCTGACTTCTGTACCGAAAGTTCTGGGTTAATGTCTCCGTGAGATATCCACTCCCTTCATGGAACTTCTTCATAGAGTATTGTTTATGCTATCCCCAACCGAATGTTGGTATAGCACCTCAAAATAAGCCAGGATGCTAGGTTAATTTGAACTCTTAGTCATATGTTATAAAAGCTTAAGATATCCTTGCGCTTAACTAATTAAGCATTATACCATGAAGGCGTATGGGGGGAGTGGATATATAGATCCATATTTTCTTGATCTCGGCGCTAGTTGGAGGTGGTCAGCTTCATGCCCCTGCTGTTTTACCCCCGGAGAGAAAGCCCCAGGCATCCATTGGATATGAAGTTGAGTGAACCCCAGAGCCAGTCTGGAAGACTTGGAGAAGAGAAAACTCTTGATTCTACCGGGACTCGAACACCGATCCCTCGGCCGTCCAGCCCGTAGCCAGTCGCTATACCGACTGCGTTATCCCGACTCCCCGCCATGTTGTTAGTGATCAAATAAGAGAGCAGATGGGAAAGCTATGTGGCACACGTGGAACATATGATAAATGAAAAGAAAATATTTATGGAAAGTCTAAAGGGAAAAGAGGGCTAGGTGTGAATAGGGGGATACTCTTAAAATGTGAGGTTCGAGGTTCTCACAGCGGCGAATACCGTGATACCGTGATACCCTGTAGTCTGGTAAAAATATTATTTTACTTACTCCGTGGCTCGAGTCCGCAAGCGGACTATACCGTCCGAGCGACCGTCGATTGTTGGCGAAGTTAGTGTCGACTTTAGCGGATAGAGGATGTCGCATGGTCAGCGCAACGAATCCCTACGGCCATTAATTTCAGTTTTCTAGACCGGAGCCTCTATTTCCTACAAATAGCTCCTCAATTATCCTCACGAGGCTAATTGGACCTGGTTCCAGACCCACTACTTCTCAGAAAATCCTGTAACGCCGGGAATCGAACCCGGAACCTCTGGATCTATAGGCAGGAACTCTGACCGCAGCAGGTTCCCCAGAAAAACCGGTACCCTTTTATCAGACTACACGATGTGGCAACCCTGCAGACAGTAGTCGTAATATCAAAATGTATCTTATAGAAATAGGTTTCGCAGGGACTGCAATAATCAGAGGCAGGTCAGGGTCCGTTAGTGAGCTGTTCTGGACACTGCACTGAAGCTTCAGGCTCAAGAAGAGGCGGTGAGTCTCTTAGCTAAGCAGCAGTCAGTTTTTCAAGACGGATCTGTTCCAGGGAATTAAACAAAGACACACAACTTTAAAGGAAAACACAGCATCAGAAGCTTCGTTCCGGGAGTGGAAACAGTATCTGCAACTAAATAAATTCCCGTATAACTACCAGTCTACATTTGGCGGCTATTATGAGCACATGTCAGTCGTAAAGTCCTGAGACGAGTCGCGAAATACCTGAATTATTTCTTTCGGTTACTAGGCAGGTTTTCGAAACTGATACATTCCAAAAAAACAAAACAGAAACGAGGAAAGCAGTAGTTACTATAGGATTCCAGTGATTGAGGCTAGCTCTTTCTAAGGGACCCAACTGAATAGGTGTTTTCCTTCATCTGAGGACGGAAAGAGATCCAGGTTCCGAAACGTCGTGTTTTTATTTGTTATCTTAAAAACCAGGACGATGGATAAAGTCCAAAAACCCAACATATCAGAGGAAAGCAGTCTTCTGGGATGTGGCGCCGTAGAGATATTGTGTTAACCAACGTTTCGGAGGAACAGTCTGTTGCACCTGCTCACGTTGGTTCGCTCGCGGATTTCTTATTGTCTTCTACCCTGAAGATGGAGGTGATACGTTCCTCCGAAACGTCGGTTAACACAATATCTACACGGCGCCACATCCCAGGAGACTGCTTTCTTCATAGTCACCGCCGTGAAAACCTCAAATCTTACAAAACAGAAACGACTCCGCGGAGTAACCATAGTGGTTCCTCAGAATGAGGGGTGGGTACCATGTTTAAAGTGTTTAACAAATTTATCCACTTAAACTTCGGTGTGCAATAACTAAAATGTCACACAAAGCCGTCGCAATCTTTTGCAAGCACTTCTACACAAATACAGCATCAGAACTATCGTTGTAAAATGACCAGCGGATCAGTTATCCAGTGTTAAAGCAAGCAAGTCGCAACAGCACACTTTCATAGTGAGGCAACAGGGATTTCTTCGGGAGTTTGCCGAACCGTTGGTCGTGTACAGTCAGGATGCGTATCTCAGCTTCCCGACTCTCGTCTGTTCAGTATTCACTGCGCTTCACCTCCCCTGCCAGCTCTACCGCTTGAGGATCAAACCTTCTCCGTGCAGTAGTCCCATCTGATTCCATTATATAATTTCTAACCGCGTGATTAGGGACAGACAAACACTGGGCGTGAGTGCCATGGCGATCTGCTAAGCTCAGTGTCTCACAAAACTGTCTGACGATGCTCAAGCAGCAAATGGATTACAGTTGTGGCCTCAGCTGGGGGCAACCTGCAGTACATATCCTAACACAAGGCTGAACCTCGTAAACTGCGTCTATCGTACAAGAAAGAAAAAGAAACGGGGTGGGAGGAGAACACGAAAGAAAGAAAGAAAGAAAGAAAGAACGAAAATGGCAACGGAAGAAAGAAATAAAAAAGGAAAGAGAGACAGGAATAGTAGAAAGATGAATAGAGTACTGAAGGAAGACAAATAAAGAAATGAAAGAAGGAGATAAGGGAAAGAAGAAAAAAAGACGGAAGAGATGGAGGCGAGAAGGGGAGGGAAGAAGGAAGAAAGACAAAGAGAAAGGAGAAAAGAATGCAAAGAAAGCACGAAAGAATTTTCAGCATTACTGAGTTCTGAGACTTTCTGCAACGTCCGGTATACTAAAGAACACTACAGAAGACGATGGTGTGTTCTGTAATGTCCTTTAGAATACCGGATGATGGACGAAATAAAAGAATCACGAAAGACGGGCTAAAAACAAAGAAGAAATATAAGAGAGCAAATAAAAACGAAGTGGGGGAGGAAATGACATAGAGAAGGGAAGAGCCAAAGTGTGGCCTGAAGAAGTATAGAGAGTAAGAGATAAGAGAGAAAGAAGGAAGGTATAGAAATGGAGAGAACAGAGGAAAAGAAAGGGACGAAAGAAATACGAGAGAAAACGGAAGAAACGAACAAAAGAAAATATGGAGAAAGAGTGCGGTCTTCTGGGATGCATTGCCGTCCGGAGTTGCAATGTATAACAGTCAACTCGAGTCCGACATGTTAGAGTTGAATATTCCGTTCTCATCTCAGTCCGTATTTGTTTTTATTGCTAGTGGTTGGGACTAAGTCCCTTGTATTGCGGCCACTTCTGGCCTATTGTAGCAGCCCCAGATGATAGGTGAGGGTGATTGTGGAGCAATTGGTGGAATGAAGATTGGCAGGGGAAACCGAAGTACTAGGAGAAAACCTGCCCCAGCGCCACTTTGTCCACTACAAATCCCCTCTGACCAGATCCAGGATCGAACCCGAGCCGCAGCGGTGGGAAGTCAGCGACTAACCGCTTGAGCTATGGCGCGGCCTTCATCTCAGTCCGTAACACAGTTTCCCGATATTCACTCGAACTTAAGAACAGTATAAATACGCGTCAACTTAACGACACTGTAATCTCATGTATACATGCATTCGGGTTGTGGAGATTAGTGCTAGACTTACAGGGCGGACTCATTGCTTATTGTGCCAAGAACCGATATTAAACGTACGGGTAAGTTCTGCCAGTGATTAATTAAGCACCACTTCATGAAAGCGTATGGGGAAGTGGACGTGTAGCGCCACGTATTCTTGACCTAGACGTTAGATGAAGCTGAGTGGTTAGCGTCACGTCCAGGACACACACCGTTGGATGTGAGGCTCAGTAAGCCCAAAGGCCTGGATGGATACAGCGGACAAGAGAAAATGATTTTTTTCCTTACAGGGAATCGAACGCCCGCTCCTCGCTTGTCCAGCATGTGGCTTTAGCCACTATACTGTCTCAAATTGCAACACTACACCGACATTCTATGAATTGTCACTCACAAAACACACATCATGTCATGAAATTTGAATATTACTTACGGCTATTTAACACGTAAAACATGTTGTGTAACACAACTGGTCTCGTTGTAAAATTATACGAAGTGTCTAAGTCCACGACATCTTTAATCTGCTTGGGACCGACTTCTCTTAAACTTGAATATTACATGGGAAAAACTTTCTCGGAAAGTTATAACAGAGTTGCCAACTTTACGATAAACTAAATATTCCTGACAGATCATCAGAAGAGTGTGCCTGACCCTTCTATATTTAGACTGATACAAGTACAGAGTGACCATAAATTATTCACCACAATTCAAACTTACTTAAATCATAAAGTTTAATAGATATCGGTAAATGGATTGCATTGTCCCAAAGAACAGCTGAAAAATGTCCGTGTTAACTGAGTGCCAGGCCGATAGTGGCGCTGCAGAAACGTACACAGCTGACGAAAACAAAATGGCAGTTTCCTCCATCAAAAGACAATATCTGTGTTGTGGGACTGGGAGACAGTATAAGCTATTCAAGTAGTATGGTAAACAGACACAATTACCGAATTTTTGCTCTCAAAGTCCCCATACGCATTTCGTGACAGCTTCAAGTTGAATTTGTTGTTCGCTCCTTCTGGTCATGAGGAGATTGGGCCTTCAAGAGAAGACCGCGAGCATTACAAATTGTCTCGAATTGTTTGAGTTATCTGCAGTCCTGCAAATGGCACATCTTCAACAAAACGTTTCCTTTCAACAAGATGGCGCCGCTCCACACAACGGCATAACAACGAATAAGAATTTTCCAAACAGATGGATTGGGCGGGAGGACCATTAACTTGGCCTACTTGCTCCCCGATATAACCCCATTAGATGTTTCCTTTAGGGGCTATGTAAAGAACCCGATATTCCGTCCAAAAGTTGGCAGTGTGGCTGAATTTCGTGCATGAATTTACACTGAAATTAGTTCTGTGACACCGCAGATGCTGTACGTTACGTGAAATCGAATGCCGTTTGGGTATTCTGCGAGGTACCAATGACATTCGCTTTGAGACTTATTGAACTTGGTGAATTATTCTTTCAAATAATGTAAACCAATTCTCTGTGTATCGTATATTCTCTGTTTTGTGTTTACTTGAAATGTGATAAATAAATTTTGGCCACCCTGTAGTTTCAACAAGAATAACTGAGAAAGAACCTGTCTCTAGAGTGAGGCTTCATTTAACGTGTACATCATTCTAATTTCTTTCAAACTTTCGCCCTAACTTGTGGTTTTCATTAATTATATATTTCTGGTAAGTTTATATCGAAAAAAATTATTATATTATGTTCAGTGAGTCATAAATTACTTGCAATATTTATGTGATGATGTGTAGTGTTAGGTCACGGTGCTGTGTTGAAGATTCTTTTAGCCATTGAAAACACCTCTTCACTTGCCAATTGACATCACCTTATTCAAATTCACTAATATTATGATTATTATTATTATTATTGGAGGGGGTGGGTTTCCCCATGCACCGCGACCACTTTGATCTACTGTGCTTCCCCCTATAATCTTCTACCAGCCTTTATACCCTACCGGTACTGGTGCTTACCATCAGTCCCTACTCAGCCAGCGAGGTCGGCCTCTACTGGGTCAGAGGTATCTCAATGCTTCCCCCATCTACCAGAGGCGTTAAAGACTACTGTTGGGCGGGAAATGTCCTTAATTTATCTCAATGGCCTCCTTGAGGCATGAGGTTCTTTTACGTGCCGTAAAGCTACGACATGGGACCCACGGCTTAAAGTCCCTCCCGGAGGACTTGTTCCCTGAATTTTTCCGCCCTTAAAAATTCCACGACCTCCGCCGGGTTTGAACCCGCGTACCTTGAGTCATGAGGTGAGAACGTTATCCCTAGACTACGGAGGCCACTAAATTCACCAATAATTACAGCAAAATGTTAGTCTCTCACTTCCCAGCATGTTACTCGCATGTACAACAAATGAATGTATACAGAGTTCTTCCTTTATGTTACTACGCCATACCAGTTTCATGTCATGTCACTTTTATCCACTGCATTTCCAAATTAAACAGCTGTCGGAATGCATAGAGATATTGTTCCATGTACATTTCGCCAAGTATCAACTGGAATTCTGCGGCACATTTGGACTATTACGATCGTGTATTTTACGAGCACAACTCGGTTTAAAATCACTAAACACGACCCGGTGCTTTTGACGCAACTGGATGCATATTATGCAGTTAAGAACCGTTAGTTAGTGTTGCGTGTATTATAATCGCAAGGCAATCGACTCCTCTGCGCCCGATGCTACATATTTTAGACACTGTGCACCTCAATGTCCCTGTTTATATGTTTCTTTGTAGGCGCCTTAAAGTCACAAGACTTACGCAGAACTAATTGGCTATATCAATAGACATGCAACTCCTAAGACTGTTCATGCGCCCTGGAAGGAAAGTATGAATTAGCAATGATAGTAGTATATACGCAGCAAAGCCTGGCAACTGAATGTTGTTGGCAGTCAACGTAGCTGTCGCGACATCTATTTGCAGCGTTCAGGATACCGCTGCAAAATGCCCGCAGCCACTGCTGAGAGCTTAATCGGTAAAACGGTTAGCTACTATCCACTATATTAGCTTTATGTCTACAAGGCTTCCCCAGTACTGTGTTCACA
The DNA here is from genome assembly GCF_002891405.2 of Cryptotermes secundus. Taxonomy (NCBI): domain Eukaryota; kingdom Metazoa; phylum Arthropoda; class Insecta; order Blattodea; family Kalotermitidae; genus Cryptotermes; species Cryptotermes secundus. Next base: position 229,865 of record NW_019727094.1, read on the forward strand.
GAATAACAATTCATAATTTTGCCACCTTGATCTCTTGTACTGCAGCAAGTGGAAGTCCTCAAATTATATGTAAAAATAACGGCCATCCTAGCCAGTAGGCGTGGCTTTGCTTTCTAAGCCATGTGCGGTGTGGAGCCCGACAAGCACTATACTCGGGAGTTGGAATACCTCTCGGGGTTTTCCCGTGAGGTGCTGTACTATAAAAGTAAGTGAATTAAGATACTCCGCTTCCACGCCAAAGAAGCCCCAACAAATTCTCAAGTATATATTGTTTCATAATTAATTATACTTTTGAAAGTGCCTATAAGCTTATTACTTAGAACTTGAGAAAAATCTGTTCAGCAGAAATAGAGCTATTACAACCGATCATAGATAATATGTAACTTGAGTAGGCATAGAAAACAAGAACATTATGCTTTCGTCGAAACAAAGATCTCAGAAAACTTGGGATTCATACTATGAAATGTAAAGTTGTCCTTATGCTCAACTGAACACACGCAACTAACAAGTAGTGGGTAGGAGTGCGTGTATAGCTCCAAGAATCTTTAATCTCTGCACTAGATGAGGCGAGGGGTGAACACGCCTCGGCAGCTTAACCGGCATGAAACCACCTCCGGTTTATGCTGGATATGAGGCAAAGTTTGCTTCAGAGCAGGTCCGGGCGCTATAGAGAAGGGAAGAAATCAGTTGACTCTGGTAGATAGTTGACTCTGATTTCTCGGTTGACCAGCCCGAAGCCTCGTCACTAAACAAACTGACATATACCCGCTGTAGCAACTTCCCGGATGGTCAAACGACGGTCCTCAATGATCAGTGTCCGCAGTCTTTCAATGACATCAGCATTTCGGCTCGTTGACGGTCTCCCGGAACGCTGCTCACTGTCCACCGACATACGGCCATTTTAAGCCGTTTAACCACTCTTTAATCTGAGTGACCCCATTGCATCATCGTCGAAAGCCTGCTGAATTATGCGGATTGTTTCCGCTTGGGTATCTCCAAGTTTCTGACAAAACTTAATGCAGTATCGCTGTTCCAAGCGTTCTGTCATCTTGAGCGAAACGAGAATGCGACGAACGCGTGTTACACCACTTCGCTTTCTGGCAGCCACAGACGCTACCGGCAGTGTTGCGAGTCAGCAAAATATCACGCATGCGCATGAAAGTCCCTTCTACCACTACGCTCAGTTTCCCCACCCCTTTGGCCATTAATTACAGCGGAAAAAAATAAAGTCTGATACATTTTGGACAGCGGTGTATGTGAAGTAATAAAAACTAGCGATTTCTTTCTATGCAGTATTTTAGCTAGAACATGCTGTAACCGTTTTTCTTCGGTTCTGCTAACTCCGGTAGAGCAATTCGATTCCTCTTAGGGCGTGTTGATTGGCCACGACTTGGGTGATTAGTGGGGCTTTAGGCGTAGGGAAATCACCACAACACCAATTAACTGTATGGAGTCTGTATTAAATTTGCACTAATTAAATAGAGACGGCCCGTATTGGTACCCTTCACAGATTCGTGGATGTAGGCTTACTTACTGTTCTGGGGACGCACACTTAATAGTCACCACAGGGCGTGTTTACGGGGATCCGAACACGTGTACCCCCGGTGAACGTAACTTTCA
>NW_019727094.1:231725-261078 GCF_002891405.2 Cryptotermes secundus
CAAATTGTGAGGCGAAAGTGAGGAATTTCACAAAACCCTAACCATACACAAACATCAATTGGCCTTCCCATAAACTGGACAGTTACAACGCTTCACTGAAAAAATCCAAGTCATCAAATATAAATATAAAAATTATAATGTTCAACACACAAACATTAATATTATATTGCAGCATCCTGTTGCACTTTTCACTTAGTGCCAAACAGTTTTCCTTTACAGTTTCGCGTGCATCACTAATGCTCTAAACTCTCACCCGAGGCTGTAAAATACTGGCACACAAACGCTAGCTCAAAATGCGACCAAGTTTCCTACACAGCGATTCAATAGGTATCGTTAACAAAACTGACAATTTAAATTTTTAAGAGAGCATATCGAAAACTGCGTGACAAAATCGTGGATATCTCATATACAACTTTAGAAAGTGAATATAGAAAAGTCGGCATCAAAGGGATTTATAATTGCATGTGCTTAATTCTTTGCAGCATTATAAAGGGGAACACAGATGCTCTGCTCTATAGAGAAGTATTCAAATTTTCAATTGAGCTTGTACTATTTCCCGCCTCATGATATTTTCGTGTAACTGCCGTTTATTGCAATCCAGGGGTCTTCCATCTCCCGTGATCACATTTCGTAGAAGTGTCACGTATATTCTTCAGTTTCGCGATTCACATTTATGTGTAACATTTTATGGACGAACTTTTCATCTATCCGAGTCAAGTATGTCATACTGGCTTTTATCCGAACTCGACTTGATGTGGATGTATTCTATATAACTTTCATGAACTCATATCGGCAGTAAAACAGAAGGCAATACCTCAAACCGAGCAGGTCGAATATGCTGCAAATGAGATATAAGAAGTTTTCTGGCAGTGACAAATGTACAAACGTTGTCGGCGTTTCAAAACTTTGCGCTCTGTACTGCGTAGCTACTGTATTCCTGTTTTACACGTCCCGTGATACGAAAGAGATATGCCGATCTGAGTCCAGTAAAGGCCTATATGAATTTATACTGTTCTGTTAATATTGTGAGAGTATAAAATCTTGCAGATTACCGGCTGTATGGATATGCAAATCGGTCGATAAAACAAGTAGGAAAGTCTCCATGGGGTGCAAGTTGGAAGGGGTGAAGAATGCGTGCAGAGACGATATTAAAATTGCACTAATTCCGAGTTCAAGAACGATTGAAGTATACCTCCAAGGGCAGCTGTACCCCTCCTGCATGGGTTCCTATAGCAAGGGTCTTTCCACATTAGGTCACAATTTGAATGTTCGCATCTTTGGAATGAACAGAGTCAGAGATAATGCGTGAACTTCAAGCGACCGTAACGCCGCGACGGGGAGAGGCGTAGAGTTGGGGTGGGTAACCGTTGTGTCGGCTGGAGAATGCAGTTTCAGTTGGTAACATGGAGTGGTCGGGTGCACAGCGTGCGTTCGTCGTAGAGACGTTTTTGAAAAATAGTGTCTGTGATCGCCACTCAACGAGCCTTCAGCACTCATTTTGGCTCGGACGTCGCGATAGGAACCCTACTCGGAATATAATTTTGCGGTGGGTGGCTTCATTTCGTGCAACAGGTTCAACCTTAAAGAAGAAATCACACGGACGGCCACGCAGAGTCGTACGCCTGCAAATGTGGTGTCAGTAAGGCAGTCAGTTGTCCAGTCACCTCAACGATCAGCTCGCAAACATGCTGCTGCTCTGAGATCATCCGACGCTACGGTAAAACGCATTTTGCATTTAGACCTTAAATTTCACCCCTACAAAATGGCAATTGTGCAAGAACTTCATGCAGGAGACTGGGAGAATCGTGTTAACAGTTGCCAGCGTGCCCCCTACCGCCGTTGTGTTGACCAGTGACGAAGCCCATTTCCACCTATCCGGCTGTGTAGATAAACAAAATTTCCGGTACTGGGCAGGAACCAACCATAAATAACTGCGCGAAAGACCTCTTCACAGCGAGAGAAACTGTTTGGTGTGTTGTAGCAGAATTTGGTGTTTGGGGGCCTTACCTTTTTGAGAAGGACGGCCGTGCAGTAACCGTTACAAGTGCTCATTACGTGGCAAGGCTGAACGAGCTTGCTGTTGATGCTGAGGAAATATGGTTTCAACAAGATGGGGCCACTGCTCACACTGCGCGACTAACAATGGATCTCCTGAGAGGGCTCTTTCCTGGGCACATCATCTCGCATCGCGGTGACATTCCTTGGCCCGCACGTTCGCCCGGTCTTGCGCCCTGCGATTTCTTCCTTTGGGGACATTTGAAGGCGAAGGTTTATAAACATCGGCCACATACACTGGACGAGCTGAAGACAGCGATTCGAGAAGAAATCGCGGCGATTCCGCCAGATATGACCGCGAGAGTGAAGAATGACTTCAGAAAACGCCTCGACGTCTGTATCAGAAACCAAGGACGTCATATGGATGCTATTGTATTCCACAAATAAACTGCATGTATTGGCGAATCTGATGGTAACAATAAAATCTGGATTTGATGAAGCCTTACCAATTTTGATTTGTTTCATTTTTGTCCGTCACACTATTAAGTTTATTTCTAACATGTTTCGATTCTTAATGAATCATCATCGGAGGTATACCACTACGATCAGAAACCCACCAATACGTAAATATTTTTATAATGAATTTATTATAAACTTAATTGTAAACTTATCTATTGCCCTGTAAAATCCATCCATTCTTTCTGACGCACTCTGTACTGATGAATCAATGTTCTGTGAAAAAAAAGTAAAGCTATCCCTGTAACAGGCCGTGGAGGCCCATACGGTTGTGAGATGTTGAGGTTCCCACATTTTCTAGACAATCGGCTCATAGATGGCGGTAAGGTTGTCATCCTACGCGACGGCAGCCCTTTACTGCCAAGAACATTCCAAGAATATTACCTTTACTCATTTCTGTTAGAGGCTGAGTCGACCCCAGGGCCATAGTGCGACTGGAAGGATTAGGTTAACTGAAAAAATCCAATGGCCTCACCGGGACTTGAACCCGTGACCTTCAGGCTTGTAGCAGTGTGCCTCAACCAACTATGCTACCGCGTGCCCCCAGTGTTCTGTGTATCAGGCATTTTCCCCAGCGCATTATCCAGCTTAACAAATTTGTTACGAACTGTCCTGACATAAGGAGGATGATGACCCATCTTAACTATGACAGCTGCATCACTCCTAAATCTTGTGAATGAAAGGGGCCAGGGAAAGGGGCTCTGATCAACTGATCTTTGCACCAGGAGGTTCGCTACTGCACTCGCGTTTCACATACACGAGTGGGTTTTCTGTTTAACATCTGACACGTTGCTTGTTCACTTCACCTCTGATATGGGAAGTGGCTTCACGGTTCCAAGGTGCACCAACGTAGAAAGACGGAGGCTGGTGGTGAGTAATGAAACAGGCCCTGTCATTTACTGATTCATTAAACCAGCTCCTGTTGATTTCCGACTCTTTAAGCCATCTCTACCATCCGGCAAAACTAAATTATGGGATTTATGGCAATATAAAACGAATTACTTTCTGCTGAAAATCAGGGCATAGAAAGGGCATAAGTTATTTACACATGCAATTGTCTTACTTAACGAATCGCGAATATTTTTTTATTGCTAGTGGGGTGGGACTAAGTCCCTTGCACTGCGGCCACTTCTGGCCTATTGTACCAGCCCCAGATGATAGGTGAGGGTGATTGTGGAGCAACTGGTGGAATGAAGATTGGCAGGGGAAACCGAAGTACTCGGAGAAAACCTGCCCCAGCGCCACTTTGGCCACCACAAATCACACTTGACCAGACCCAGTATGGAACCCGGGCCGCCGCGGTGGGAAGCCAGTGACTAACCGCCTGAGCTATGGCGCTGCCCTGAATCGCGAATAAAGGTAGAGCAACATATACGGGATTGGGGAAGTTTGAGGGTTATGGGAATATTCAGAGCTAGCTAGCATATTGATTTTCTCGCAAAGGTGGAGGGCAATAGGATGAGACGAAATCCTTTGGTACTTAGGTCTCAGACGGGCCTAAGTAGACGAGTACCGAAAATTGGCGAAACGATAATTGGTAGCTGAAAACCGAAACAATAGGTGGAACGTATGAGGGTTGGAACTTTAATAGTGGCAACTCTTTATTTACAACTGATACAAAATAGATGCATGTTTCAAAGTTTTACTGTCCTTCAATGTAGTCACCAGGATCGTGTATAACCCGTTGACAGCAATGTGGAAGCCGTAGGATACCTTTAGCAGCGCCTGTTGTGTTGATAGTTCAAATGGAGCGGTCTACTGCCTGAAGAATCTCTGGAACAGTTCTGAAGTGAATGCCACGAAGTGGTTCCTTCATCTTAGGAATCAAGTCGAAGTCACAAGGGCTTAAGTCCGGGGAGTATGGTGGATGGTACAGCACTTCCAAGCCCCATAGACCGAACAAATCAGCCACAGCTTGCGCTGCATGCGGACGAGCATTGTCCTGCAAAATGATGGGTGGGTTCTGCAGAAAGTGTCGCCGCTTCTTTCTCAAAGCTGGTCGCAGGTTGTGTTCCAAAAATGAACAGTAATACTGCGCACTGACGGTCTGCTGTCGGGGAACGGTATGCGTTAGGATAACACCATCACAGTCGTACACGAAAATCACCATAACTTACACATTGCTGGGGTTCTGACGAACTTTTGATTTTCGTGGTGGTTCCACTTTGCCACTCTTCTGTAAGGCAATGCAGATTCCCCGCAAGCCTCTTGAAGACCTTGATGACACTGTCGTGCTGTACGGCCTCTGGCACATTCAATCTTTATCCAACTCCGTTGTTCCTGTTTCGAAAACATCGTGACAACACTACATTAGACCGCCAGCTAACACGAGGCTCTGTTCTTCTCGTCATGTGGGAAGGGACAGTCCATTTGCTCTGAGGTAAGGTAGGTATGTAACTAACGTGTGGTATAAGCGACATTATTTGGTTCCGTTGCATGGCGTCTCTACAGCAGTGTTGCCACTATTAAAGTTCCAACCCTCGTATGTAAGATTTGAGGTTTTCCTTCTGCCTCCGATCCACTTTTCTCCCCAGAAACACTACATGGACTCTCCTGGAATCAGACTGGGAACTGCTTGTGCTATGGCATGGATATTTGAACTTAAGAGAAAAGAAGTAACACAAAAATAGAGAAAACTGCGTAATGAGGAGCTCCATAATTTGTACTCCTCAACATATACTGATGTAAATAAATCTAAGAGAATGATATCGGTAGGGCATGCAGCACGCATGAAATAAATGAGAAACACGTAGATATCTGTAACGAGAAATCCCAACGGAAACAGACCGCTTGGATGCTGGAGGCAAAGACGAAAGGATAATATCAGTTAATTAGTTATTGGAGAGGGTGGGTTTCCCCATGCACTTTTACCTGTATTGGTCCATTGTGCTTCCCTCTATGATTTCTACCAGTCTCTATATCCTACCGGTACTGGTGCTTACCATCAGTCCCGCCCAGCCAGCGAGACCGGCTCTACTAGCTGAGAGGTATCTATAATGCTTCCCCCAGCTACCAGAGGTACTAGAGACTGCTGCTGGGCGGGAAACGTCCGTAATTTGGCTCAGTGACCTCCTTTGGAGATATGAGGTTCTTTTACGTGCCGTAAAGCTACGACACGGGACTCAGGGCTTAAAGTCCCTCCCAGAGGACTTGTTCCCTGAATTTGTCCGCACTTAAAATTCGACGACCTCCGCCGGGTATTTGAACCCGCGTACTACGAGTCATGAGGTGGGAACGTTACCTCTAGACTACGGAGGCCGCTAAAGGATAATATTAATATGGATCTTAAGGCATAGGGCAATAGAACGTGTATTAGAGTCATGTGACTCGGGATAGAGTCCACCGGACGACTCTTGTGAGCACAGTAATAAACTTTCAAGTTTCATAAAACTAGTATAATACCTCGGTGAGGATATCTGGTAAGCTGGCCTGGATTCAAACCGGGTACCTACCTAATGCTAGTTTACGGAGTTATCCCTGTGCCAATCTGCCCGGTCAGTGAATGGGCGTCAAAGAAAGCCATGGGGTTTACAGACCATGTCATGTTTCGTAATTAACCGCTGGGGCCAGCTTTATCGGGAGATTTGTAGGTTATACTCATTACTACAGCAAGGGTAGTGCATCAAATCAATAATCACGATCACTTCAAATTAAAAAGAAGGGCAGTACATGAAATAGAACATTCGATGTATTAGCAGCTAGAATTGTCAATAGATCCACCATGAAATACATTCTGATCCACTGCATGATAAATTGAACCAAGCTATGTGTTGCAGATTGGTGATGGTGTCAGCAAGGTATCTGCGTGCAATTGTTCAACCTCAAGTACAGGTTGCCTTCAATTGCTGTGACATCATTATGTCAGTGGTTACAAAGAGACCAATGTGTTTATAGCAGAGAATTAACTTCCCAATGAACTACTACAATACTTCTCAGAAAGCAAAATAACACTAGACAATTATGCTTTGTCTGATATTTTAACAAAAAAAAAAAACAAAATGACATAATGTACTGGAGAGTTGGTAACACTGAAAAATTACTACACATCCATTATTCGTAATATTTCTGTGTAAGAGAACACAATAGAGAAGAGTGGATTCGATACTGACTACTTGCACACAGAAAAATGGATTTTTACAACATGCAGCAGACATGAGAGAAATGTCAACACAGACATGGAAGAAAGACCGTCAATTAATAACGACTACAGAAGCACCAAAAGGATAATCAGACCATTATCCACCACAGAAAATGAGTTACACATTACCAAGTAACGTTCCCACCCCATGACTCACATTACCAAACACTAATATATAAACAAAACAGTTCCAGATTTCTGCAGAAATAAAAGCAAGCAATGCAAAATGAAGCAGCAAGCAAGCTTGCTCTTTGCTTCATGTTAGTTTCTTACGTGGCTTCCTCTTTCATTCTGAAGACTGTTGGGGTAAGATCCCCTGAAAAGTCACCTGACTTTCACCGGACTACACATTATTATATGCAAGTAGGCGGAACTCTTCAAGTGAAATATTACTTAAACATTTAAGCAATGAAATGAGGCATATGCATCCTCAATAAAATTAAGTTTAAATATCAATGCACTCACGTAATACTTGAACTGTACTACCTACCACCTACCAATTGGCTCTACAACCCTTTCTGGGCCTTGGCCTCCTGCGCCAGCAGCCTCCAAGCATCTCTGTCCATTGCAGTGGATCTCCTTTTCTTTTTTTTTACTTACATAATATTAGCAATCAGAATTACGTTTGATTCTATAAGCTAATTTGCTGTAGTATTCTTCGTGACTTGGAGTGGGCTTATACTTCAACTGCACAGTTTGCCATTGAATATCCTTGTATGTTAAACAGTATTTCAGCATTCAACAAGATTGATGAGGCCACAATTATATTAAATTCATTCCATATGGATGAAATATAAATCCATCTAAATGAGTGGATGTTAGTGATTCTGAGTCAGTAGGGTTGAACACATCTATTAACTCAAGTTTAAAAAGAAACGCTTTTTAGAAATTTCTGTTTATTGTAAATTAATATAGCTGCATAGCATGGAAGGGCAGTTGACTAAGCAGACATTACCAAATTATCATCTTCCCTAGCAGTTGAATTAGAAAATGTTTTAAAAGCGAAACGAAAGTTTAGATTTAAGCAAAAGGCACTTCCACTGAATTCTCACTGACAAGGTCACTCCTTGAACAGGCTAAACCTTGCCAAAACAAAGTCACAAAAATATTCAGGAAACAGGTCTTATTTTATGGATGGTTGTACACTGGCTGTTGGCGTGTAAATGTATATCAACTTGAACAAGTCACATTCCATCTGGCAGCAAAATACAACAGCAGTACCAATCGCGACAGTTTTATGGCTGGATTAAGCAGGGCACTATACAGTGAGGATAACCCAGCATCTATAGTCCTGAGTGTTTCTCGATAAATCAAGGGTTATGGTAGGGTTGTTCTGGGACACATCTCTTTGTTGGAGATGCAGAGAAACTCCCCCCAAAATTCATGTAGGAGTCAGTCATACAAGTGACACCAACAACATATTAACGATCCATGTATTCTTTCAATTCATACAAAGAAAGTTTAAAAATTCTAACCAACGATTTGTTAGATATGAAATAAAGTTAAATGTTCTGAACATTTCAAATCCACAATGAATGATGGCCATATGAACTGCAACAGCTTAGAATTTTCATATTTTATTTTAATTACAATTAATTCTATCATGTTGATAATTTCAGCAAGAATAGAAATGAACTAGAACTTGGGAAACCAAGCTTCTCAAAAAGTTTCTCATTGGCCATTTCTTTAGATTTACACCAACCATCAGGAAAAGGAGTTCACCATTTTTCACAATCCCCTTCTTAACATTCATTCAATTTCTCTTTCTAGACGCCAGCATATTGTTTGACAATCTTGTTCCACTCCTTAGGGTAGTTCCGCTGGATGTGCGATAGGGTCCTCTGGATCTGACGCATCTCATCAGGTGTGCACTGAGGGCAAGACCCTCTCAAGACGAGTGGAGCGAGAGCTGTGAAAATGAAACAGAATACTCTATATGTTATGTCAGAGCAATGCTGCACCAGAAACTTGAAAGCAACCGTGGGGTTAACACACACTAACTGGTTTTCATATGACATACAGTTCAGTTCATGTTTAACCCCTGGTGCCATAGGAATTAATGTGTTATGTAATTATTCAGTCTTACTTTGGGGGTACGCGGTAGCGTACAAGCCGGAAGGTCACAGGTTCAAGTCCCGATGAGGTCATTGGATTTTTTTCAATTGACCTAATCCTTCCGGCCGCACCAGGCCCTGGGGTTTACTCAGCCTCTAACAGAAATCAGTACCAGGAATTAATTAAATGATTTTCATGGGGAGTGAAGCGCGGCCGGCTCGTAAGGCTGACAACCTTACCGCCATCTCTGAGCTGATTGTCAAGGTAATGTGAGACCCTTAACGTTTTACAACCCTATGGGCCTTCACGGCCTGGTAAGGGGAGAGCTTTACTTTTTACTTACTTTCAGTCTTACTTTGCAGTGTTATGGAAAAACCAACTCCTTGAGCAGCCGATTGTTATTCAGTCTGTCAAGACATTGTCTCTTATATTGAGCAAGTGGTAATGATGGCTGAAATATCAACTATCTTGCCTGAAGTTTTTGTTTTACTCAGTCTATCCAAGCAAACATGCATGGTTACTTCCTTCCCAATCCTTCAAATTAATTAAATATAACAATTCTGCCACATCAGTCAATGCAGAACAATTGCAGTTCTATCCTGTTTCCAAAACCCGAAATTTATCACAGCCCACCATTAAACCTGTTCTGAGGTACATAATTCCATTTCACATCCAGGAAATATGTTCATTAGGGTATATTCCAATGTTATCTTCTCATCACCTTTGGGTAAGTTTACTAACTTCCTCTTACCTGAGATTTCCCAACCAAATACCTATTCATTTCTCCTTTCTCATACTAAATTTTATATTCAGTAATACTCGAGGCATACTTAACGCACATATTATTTCATATTACACTGCTACATTCGGAAAAATTATATCAAAATCTTAAGTCAAGGAACGTAATGTTTGGTGAACGAAGAGGGTACACGTTAAATATCTTATTCAGAAATTTTAATGAGCAACCTACTGATGTAATTAACATCACTTCATGGTCGTGACATGGCTCAGGTGGTTAGTCACTGGCTTCCCACCACGACGGCGCGGGTTCGAGCCCGGGTCAGGTCAAGTGGGATTTGTGATGGACAAAGTGGCACTGGGGTAGGTTTTCTCTGAGTACTTTGGTTTCCCCTGCCAATCTTCATTCCACCAATTGCTCCACAATCACCATCACCTATCATTTGGGGCTGGTACAATAGGCCAATAGTAGCTGCAGTACCAAGTCGATTCATCCTCACCCCACTAAGAATAATAAAAAAATAGGAAAACATCACTTCATAATTACTGATATGTTATGAATTTTATGTAACAAATATCAGCCCGTGATATTGTCTGGTACATACAGCATAAAAGGTAAATGATATGTGCATTTCATGGGGGGAAAATACTATTCACTTCCATTTAATATCTGATGATTACTTCATGGGCTACCGGTTTGGATTTCGTGTTTCGAAACAGATTATGGGATAGCTGCAAATGCATACTCACTTTTAAGCCTTCGGCCTACAGGGTCACACGACGCCTCCCCCAGAGCACATTTTAGTTGCCGTTGAAGATATCGCTTATCGTTCAGGGCCCTCTCTAGGGCCTCGTCAGAGATTTTGGGTCTTCGTTCGTCCTGAGGTCCCGAAAGCGCCACTACGGCGAACAGGCAGACCACTATCAGGGCACACCTCAACGCCGCAGTCTGGAACAAGAAAAATTCTGCATTTTACAACAGTTCTTATGCTACAAGCTATCGGAAGGAAGCCTTGTAGGTATGGAGATGTCCCGAACACTGCTATTGTTTTGGGAAGGCCTGCCGTGTGGGTGTGAACGGGGCTCTGGAAGCAACTTCATCACGTACTACACATATAATAACAAGCCCGAGCAGGCCATCCGACCGCCCTCCCTTGTGGGTCAGTGTGTGCGCTCAGCTCCCGTAAATTGATTTGCGAAGGTGGGGGCGGATGCTGCAGGTACAGATGCCCCACAAAGAACCGGATACAAAAACACTGTCGCTCCAAATAACACGATTCTTTGACTGAATCAACGTAATTTTTATATACTGTAATTTGCAAATGCCGCTATTACTGAACTCCCTGGGTCGGTGCAAAATTACGCGTCGTCCAAATATACTTCAAGAGCCAGGATAGCTCAGTTCGTAAAGCGACTGGCTACGGGCAGGAAGTCAAAGGGTTCGGAGTTCAAGTCTCGGTGTGGGTAAGAATTTTCATTTCTCCATGTCGCCTACGGTCGTCCAGACCGGCTCTGGAGTCCACCCAACCTCCTATCCAATGGGTACCGGCAGTTCTCTCACCGGAAATAAAGCGACCAGGACGAGAAACTGAGCAATCACCTCCAGCTAGTACCGAGGTCAAGAAAATATGGATCTATACATTCGCTCCCCCCTACGTCTTCATGGCGTAGGGCTTAATTAGTTAAGCACCAGGAGAACTCACCTTACCAATTAGACCAGAATTTCTACCCCTTCCCGGTTGAAAACACATCGGATATCTTAAATATTTTTCGCGGATAATAACACAAAATTCTGAGATACTGTGAAGACAGCCTTCATGGGTGTCATAATTCTTAAAGAGTTACATTTACACCGTTCAGATGGCTAATGAATGGTAATAATAGGAACAAAACAGCAGCAGAAATTCCTTTAATTTAACAAAAAACAACAAAAAGAGGCGATGTAAAACGTTCCGCTCCTGATTGCACCCAGCAGACAATTAGGCTCTTCATTAATCTACCGTGTAAATAGGCGAGATTCATATCAACAAAACAAAAAACAAAACAAACTCCGTCGTTTTAGTCCGCACACGAACTATACCGACCGAGCGACCGCCGCTTGTCGGCGCAGTTAGTGCCAACTTTAGCGGACAGAGGATGTTGCGTGGTCAGCGCAACGAATCCCCACGGCCGTTAATTTCGGTTTTCTAGACCGGAGCCGGTATTTCCTTGAAATACTTCCTCAATTATCATTACGAGGCTGAGAGGACCCCGTTCCAGACCCAATACTTCTCAGAAAACAGAAAAAAATGGTAACGCCGGGAATCGAAACCGGACCTCTGGATCTGTAGCCAGGAACTCTAACCACTACACCACAAAGGCGCGACTCGCAAATGTTCTCTCATCGTTTCCGATTTACAGGGATTTAAAAAAAAAGAAATGTATTTGTTGATTTCTGCGAGGCTTATTTAACGATGCTCACTCACTTAGACTGTACAGCACCGAAAGGTAAAAGATTAGTGAGTAATGAATTGGAAAGCTGTGGAACGAAACTAGTTCGGTCCAATCTGAGGTGCTGCATTATCTCCGCTTAGAGGAGAGCAGGTCTCCGGGTCCAGATTTGAACCCGAAGCCTCCCGAATACAAAGCCGAAGCAAATGACAATTGAGAGAGATATCAATGCGAATTCCTTTCCCCATTACATGGCATGAAAAACGTCAGAATATTTTCAGCTAACTACAGACCATGTTAGAAGCAACTGAATGTACTGTTTGTAGTATTTTATTGCAAAGCCAATAAACAGAATAACAATTATGACACATTTGAGCCATGTCAATTACGTACGCAATTAAATTACTGTAATATATCTTAATTACTGGAGAAGTATGTACAGTAAATGAACAAGATCATTAGTTCCACGTCATTATAAAAACATTGAAAAGATAATCAGATAAAATGAAACTAAGTTTTTTTTTTATATTTACTAATTTATTTATTTGTGATTTATTTAACGATGCTGTCAATAACTCCGACTATACAGCGTTGCAAAATTTCCACACTGAAGTGTCAACAACGCACTTCAGTTTCGAAAGTTATGTGTGATTAAATTAACATTCTTCGATTTTGGAGTTGCGTGTGTTGGGAAGCTTTCCGTTTGCAATACAATTATTTTACAAATGCGTTTTCTCAGATTCCCTTCAATATATTCATGTTCAGTTAACTTCCTGAATGTGCCCTTATGTTAAATTGAGCTCCATTCGCTAAGACTAATGTAGAAGTGGAAGCAGGCCTACAGCAATAGGCATTCTTATCGGAGGCGAATGGCCAGCTTTACACTCCGTCCGCTTTAAACTCAGAGGCAGAGCCCAAGATGTCCACTGAGCTGGAAGCCGAGTGGGCCCGAGAAACCGTCTGGATGTGGTGGGGAGGAGACATATCTGCCTCCGCCAAAATCGAACACAGGTCCTTCAGTCCAAAGCCAGTCACTACTCTGACTGAGATACCCTGGACATTCATGGCCATTTACTTTGATACTGTTTTATTGTTTTGTAACAGATCCTGAAGATTGAATCTGTACAATCCTCCCAGATTTCGATGAAAATTACCAAAATACATGGCATTACATCACAGAACACAGAACTTTTGAATCTGACATGTTTACAAGTTTCGAATAATATGAAAGCGTAGTGGTTGAGGCACTATGCTACAAGCCGGAAGGTCGCGGGTTCAAGTCCCGATGAGGTCATTGGATTCTTTTCAATTGACCCTAATCCTTCCAGCAGCACTATGGCCCTGGGGTCGACTCAGCCTCTAACAGAAATGAGTACCAGGAATTAATGACATAATTTTCCTGGGGAGTAAAGCGCGGCCAGCACGTAAGGCTGACAACCTTATCGCCATCTTTGAGCCTATTGTCTAGATAATGTGGGACCCTCAACGTCTCACAACCCTATGAGCCTTCACGGCCTGGTACAGGGACAGCCTTACTTTTACTTTACTTAATAAACAACAGTACTGGGTCAACGTTATTTCCAGTCAGTGAATTTTAACGAATTTGAGTACCTGTTCTGGATGAACTTAACAGAATTAGCCGTAGTCCTACCTGCATAGGAAGGGCAATATCTGAGAGGAGCTTAGAGAAAAAATGCGTCAAAATATGTGGTCAAACATAATCTAAGTAGCTGATAAAATATTTTTAAATAAATCCGGAAATAAAATTATATATATACAGAATATTCTGTCACACAAAAACACAAAGAAAGCAAAGCATGTACTTAAATTTTTAAAGTATACCCACGCTACGTCGGCTTACAACTTTTTAAGCCGGATAGCCTTAAAACTTTGAGTAGCCGTTGATCTACATGTGCAGGAAAGCGCTGGATGTAACTGGATTTTGTTCTTTTCTGGAGCGTGGGAGGGGGGGGCCTACATTGTGCACCATCTCTCTCCTGGCCAGAGGCGATCCCCCCACTCAACCAAGCCCTGCTATTGGTGAGGAAAGTTGACTAAATCATAATGGAAACCATTCGGTATACAGCAGCTCTGAAAAGATAGCGCTGTTATCTTCTAACCCAGTATTACGTAAACACGGTCTCCCTTCGCTTAGGATCTGCTTCAAGTGTAATCCTGTAGTGATAATCCAGAAAACATGGCTGGAGAACTGTGCTGCTTTTTCGGTGAAACTTGTAACTAGTTCACACTTCTCTGCCACAAAGAACAGTAAACTGAAGGACTACGATCTCAGTTACCGATTTCATTTACCGGCTAGGGTAGAAATTTCCCTTGGCCGTCACGTCCTGCCCGGTTTCGCGGGCTACCCAGCCAGTACAACGGATGGGGGTGCGCCTTCCCGAGGGACAATACGGCCGGAGAACAAAACTGACCGTTCACCTACATTTCGGCCTGAATTCTAAACTGCGATCAGATTTACCGCCACGCACCATACCATGTATATGCGTATATGGTATGGGGCTTGGGAACAGAGACATTTTCTTCTCTTAATGAAACATCGACAACAGTGTAAATGTTTATTCCCTTCCAATATATGCAACGGTAATAGCCGTCTTACACAAAAATTTGAAAATTCAAAACCGCCTGCAAATTTTATGACGAAAAAAGGTACATTTTTTACATAATATTTAGTCAGAAAAGGAATAAGCGGCCTCCGTACTCTAGAGGTAACGTTCCCACCTCATGACTCGTGGAACGCGGGTTCAAATACCCGGCGGAGGTCGTCGAATTTTTAAGGGCGGAAAAATTCAGGGAACAAGTCCTCCGGGAGGGACTTTAAGCTGTGTGTCCCGTGTCGTAACTTTACGACACGTAAAAGAACCTCATATCCCCAAAGGGGATCATTGAGCCAAATTCCAGGACGTTTCCTGCCCAACAATAGTCTCTAAGGCCTCTGATAGATGGGGGAAGCATTATAGACACCGCTAAGCAAGTGACCGAACTCGCTTGCTCGGCGGGACTGATGGTACGCACCATTTATCGGTAGGGTAAAGAGACTGGTAGAATATCATAGAGGGAAGCACAATAGATCAACTGGTCGCGGTGCATGGGGAAACCCACCCTCTCTAAATACCTAACTAACTAACTAACTAACTAACTAACTAGTCAGAAAAGGAAAGTGTTGTGTTTAAATGATCAACATACAGTGTATATCAACTGCGTGGTTTGTGAATTTTTGCCCACGCAATATAGAAAGAAGCTAATTAAGATGAATAGACGCCTTACATATTCACTCATCACCTAAAACTCAGTACAAAAATATAGCTTCGAATTTTCCCGTTCTTCTGAACAAGCAAATACTCGTACTGTTCAATTTATTTGTAACTTCTTTAAGTAGAAGATACACATGTCGCATATATTTCCGTAAGTACGTTTGCAAGAACAGCAAGAAGCACCTGTTAGTTTCGTCATTCAGTTATTCAGTATTAGTGGGGGTACGTTTCCCCATGCACCGCGACTAGTAGTCTATTGTATGTCCCCCTTTAATTTCTACTGTCGCCATACCCTACCGGTACAGGTGCTCGCTATCAGCCCCTTTCTGCCAAGGAGGTCGGCCCTCTTCTGGCAGTGGTACCCTATAACTTCCCCATCTACCGGAGGCACTGGAAACTACTTGGGCGGGAAACTATTTGCCTAATTTTGCTCAGAGGTCTCCTAGAGACATGAGGATCTTTTACGTGCCGTAAAGCTACGACACGGGACCCACGGCTTAAAGTCCCTCCCGGAGGACTTGTTCCCTGAATTTTTCCGCCCTTAAAAATTCCACGACCTCCGCCGGGTTTGAACTCCCGTACCTTGAGTCATGAGGTGGGAACGTTACCTAGTTTCGTCATGCACGTCTGTCCGCATGAAACAACATGGTTCTCATCAGATGGTTTATCGTGGCAGTTTATATTGCGGTTTTACTAAATTCCGTCGACAAAAAAAAAAATGGTTACAATCGAACAAAAATAACGGAGACTTCACAGAAGACCAAAATGTGTTTTTTGACGATATCTCGTCTTGTCTCCTCCACTGAGGACAGCACAATATGGTTGCCATGACAGCGAATTCATGCAAATTGCATTCATGAAAATCACAAATGAAATACCTGACCGAGCTTCAAATGTTACTTTATACGCACGTTTCCTACCTCCTTCAGTTCGGTACTTGAAACAAATCTCCTTACATGCTGTATCTTTATTGGTTATAGCTGTATCTTCAACTTCGCCAAATTTAGCGGATACAGGGTGTCGCGTGGTCAGCGCAACGGATCCCCATGGCCGTTAATTTCAGTTTTCTAGACCGGAGCCGCTATTTCCTTCAAATTGCTCCTCAATTATCATCACGACGCTGATTGGACCCCGTTCCAGACCCTCCACTTCTCAGAAAATCTGGTAGCGCCGGGAATCGAACCCGGGACCTCTGGATCTGTAGCCAGCAACTCTGACCACTAGACCGTAGAGTTGGCACTAACTTCGCCGTCAAGCGGCGGCTCTGTCGGTATTGTTCGCTTGCGTACTAAAACCACGGAGATGCACGTATCTTCACACTTTGTAAAAAACTGATGAATATACAAATAGAACAAACAAAATTATGCACCGAATGGGGGGGGGGTGAATGTGGGCAGAATAGTTGCAAAATTCATTTAAGGTATAAGCTTTTAGCTTAAATAAGATTGGAAGCATCATGAGCCAAGAGAACTGCCTAACAGTTTAAATAATAAGTAAAAAAGTAAAGCTATTCCTGTACCAGGCCGTGAAGGCCCATAGGGTTGTGAGACGTTGACGGTCCCACATTATCTAGAAAATCAGCTCACAGATGGCGGCAAGGTTGTCAGCCTTACGCGCTGGCCGCGCTTTACTCCCCAGGAAAATTATTTAATTCCTGGTACTCATTTTTGTTAGAGGCTGAGTCAACCCCAGGGTCATAGTGCGGCTGGAAGGATTAGGTCAACTGGGAAAAAATCCAATGACCTCATCGGAACTTGACCCGGCAACCTTCGGGCTTGTAGCATAGTGCCTCAACCAACTACGCTACCGCGTACCCCTAGCTTAAATAATACATAATTTATTTCTGCCACTATATATAGCGCCTGCCTGCATTTCGTAACGTCTGATATTTATAGATGGTTATTCTATTGCACACCAAAGTGAACGGAGAAGTTCATGGAGGTAGGCACAGGCCCACTGGGGCTGTAGTGCCAAGAAAAAAAAATTCTACTGCACAGATTCGATTTCTTCTACTACATTTGTCACGGACGTATTCATATTAGCCCACTCAGCCACTGCATGCAAAGCAAATTATAGTAGGCCTATAGACCTACAGGAACAAATCTCGAATGAAAGTATTGACAGACTATTACAAGGCGCCGGAGGCAAACTGCCTAGCAGTTCATTTCCAGACAGAGGAAGGTGGACATTTATGGCGAAGGGAGAAGTAATTTGCAACCAGAGAAGGAAATGCAGTCTAATTTCATGTCTGTGTACATTTTATGTTACCGAGAAAAAAGACAGACAACGTAGAAAGTGTGTTTATAATGTTATTGCTTACTTCTCACTTCTCCAGCAACATAAAGTAAACAAATGTTTCAGAAATACTTTTATGCCCTTCTGGTATCTCTTGCACATAAAAGTTCTTGTTACAGACTTTATACAACTCTAAATACGAATTAAATTAAAATCAGCCTACTGCGTCGCCATTACAAAATTTCATCACACAGTTCTTACGTAAATGTTACAAAACCCTCATTAACATGATAATTCAACAGCCCATCCCATCTTATAACACATTTACAGAGAATTATATGAACAGTGTTTTACGCTAAGCCATGCTTATTACACAAACCATTAGAGCAGCCAGCTGGTGCTAATCGGATGGGGGTTCTCTAGAATTACATTTATACGTGTTTATCAGTTCCTTCATGTCCTTCTGCTTTCTTCACTGGGTTTCGAGAAGTGTCTCAGGAACCACGTTTCCCGCTGATTTCATTCTGTATTAATAAAATTCTGTGTGTTTAATATAAGAAAGAATAAACACTGTCTCCTGAGTAGTCTCTTAGTTGTTCAGTGTTAAACGGGTCCGTGTCCTCACGTTGCAGATGGAAGAGGCAGTCTATAGATGCTGAAGGAGGCTGCAAATATATGGAGTACAGAGAAATGATAGCCGAAAGGGGGTGATCTTGTAGCTTGGAGGTTGGGCCACACTATCAGCCCCATACCATATAAAATGTTACGAAATATTACATGGATACTGACATTTTTTTAATTCGGATAGTGGGGGGTGGAGTCAAGCTGGGTCCACTCGGCACGTCGGCCACTGATTGGCATATTATACCTGCCCGGGGTGATTATGATGGAGA
Source organism: Cryptotermes secundus (assembly GCF_002891405.2). NCBI lineage: Eukaryota > Metazoa > Arthropoda > Insecta > Blattodea > Kalotermitidae > Cryptotermes > Cryptotermes secundus. The sequence goes on from NW_019727094.1 coordinate 249,998, forward strand.
ATTTGGTGGAATGAAGATTGGCAGGGGAAACCGAAGTACTCGGAGAAAACCTGCCACAGCGCCACTTTCTCCACTACAAAACCTACATGACCTAACCCGGGCTCGAACCCGGACCGCCGGGGTGGGAAGCCAGCAACTAACCGCTTGAGCTATGGCGCGGCCTTGACACTGACACTTGCACGGTTAAAAGCTATCAGTCGAGAAGCCTTAAGGTAGGAGCCCATAGTTAGACCTAGGTGTAGATGGAAGTTATTCCCAGAACTTCTTGCTTACTTTCTTATTTAACCCCGCTGTCAGTACCGAGACCATCTTTTTTTCTTGGGGTGGGGTGAAACTCAGTCCACTTGATACGTCGGCCAGTAACTGGCATATTGTACCAGCACCAGACGATAGATAAGTGTGGAGCAGTCAGTGGAGTGAGAATTGGCATGGGATACAGAAGTACCATTCGTCCACCACAAATCCCACATGACCTGACCCGGGCTCGAACGCGGTCCGCCACGGTGGGAAGCCCGCGACTAACCGCCTGAGCTATGTCACGGCCCCTATCGAGACTATACAGCGGTGATGTTTTTCGAGGGACATCTTCCCGTCTTCCCTCTGCCCCCCGGATACGTATTAACCAGATAATTTACTACGGACTTCTCACGCATGCGCATCTCACAACACTTTGGATGCGGCGCACCCGAGTTCCTATATAAATACTGATGTTTGCACTGCATTGTCTAACCTTCATAACGCGGAGACAAACATGTGTTACGGATGAGGCCTTTAGAGAAAGTTAAGGTAACTTCCAGTTGGCCAACAAGCATTGCTTTAGCTCACGTACTCATGGCCGATCTGAGCCACATCCATGCGTTCTGTTTGTTCATGAGGTAACAGAACACAGTTCAGCCAGCCAGTCACCCAGTCGTTATGAGTTCTGTACCCTTCACCTACGTCCATCAAGCCTGACATAACAAATAACCAAGTTACGAAATATCAACACGTAATGCAATTATTTTTAAGTACCATGAAATAACAAGCAAATCAAGTATAAAACACATTCCTATCACGCAAAATTATCTCATATCGATGTACGATATTACGAGTAATACGGCTGTTAACGTGCAAAATGTTAATGTCATATGTAACGGACTGAATGTATCAACGTGGCGATAAATTTAGTGGTATTTGCAATGAAGTCTCACTAAATGTCCCGTAAATCACAGGAACATAATTCGTTGCAGCAGAGTTTTATGGCAGCTGCCAGCGTATAACTGCTGTGAATATGGATGAGGGTTTTAATTTATAAATGCCCTCACACATCTTCCAGGGCGGGATAGCTCAATCATTAATGTGACCAGCTAAAGGCCAAATGATGGAGAATTCTTTTTAGATTCATCACCATGTAGTAAATGGCTGGAGCGCCGCCCCGTCTCCTTCCCAACAGATACTGTTACTGCAACGCCGACCACTGAACCATATTTAGTTGAAATTTTGAATTGGAGCATTGTGTTGTCATTAACCTCATGAAGCGGAGTCCCTGATAAGCTGATACCTGCTCAGGTGGTTAAGAAGTTCCGTGCCTTCTACAGAATCAGAATGTTCAATCGCATGCTCACAAGAGCCCACCTGTAGTCCCTATCCTGCGGGAAATAAAACCAGTCCACATTAAGCCCGAAATCCTGTGTAACTTTTCATAACAAACTGAATTCTTAGGGTGTGAAGTTAAAAAGCTGGAGAAGCACCCCCTGTCGGCTGTTCGCCGCTGGTTATTCATCATATGCGCAGCTACCTTCATATCTGGAGGCTCTCCTCATCCTCGCTCCGAAAATGCACCATGCCGAAAAGAGAAGAGACTAACTCCGTGATTTTAGTACGCAAGCGAACTATACCGACTGAGAGACCGCCGCTTGTCGGCGAAGTTTTTAGTGCCAACTTTTGCGGACAGAGGGTGTCGCGTGGTCAACGCAACGAATCCCCGTTACTTTCGGTTTTCTAGACCGGAGCCGCCGCCATTTCCTTGAAATATCTCAATTATTATTACGAGGCTGAGCGGACCCCGTTCCAGACCCACTACTCATAAAAAATCTGGTAGCGCCGGGAATCGAACAAGAACCTCTGGATCTGTAGCCAGAAACGCTGACCACTATATCACAGAGGCAGTACGAAGAGAAGGGACACGATTATGAGTTTATAAACCTTGTAATCGTATAATCCTCGCCTGAAAGTAAATTGCTTATGTTACAAATAGTACGATATTGTCATGTGTATGAGTGACTACAGACGGGATCCGCCTTGATGATCGGATTCACTGAACACTTACAGAACGTAACTACAAATAATTACATTCTCACTGAGTTACTCACTCCAAAGTTCACTGTAACCACAGCACACACAAAGTCCTCTCAGTTTGCTATTGTCACGTATATTGGTTACGTGGCTAACAATTAATGGGTTCTGGATTAGATTAATGATTTATTGAACACTCACCAGTCGTAACTACAAACAATTATAACACTTCAAAAGATTACTGGAACAATAACACATAAAATAGTCTTCAACACTTCAACTGTTTTCTGTGTCAGTCTATGTTACGACCGACGGTCAGTCGGCCAGTCTATCTTGGAATAAAGCACCAAACTTCAACTATTGTCAAAGTCAAAGTCACATTGCGACTGACGGTCAGTCAGTTAGTAAGTCCTGATGTCGAGCCCCATCTGGGGCTCATGACCAGATATTAATTATTGCCGTTTGACAGTTACGGTCTTGTTTCTGTGGGGCGCCCTCTCTGACGAGAGAACGGGTCTGTCTTTTGTATATGCTGCTGGCTCTTGCCAGCGCAGTCTTTCTCAGGTCCGAGTCCCATATTTTACTGTCTCAGATTTTAGACTTCCCTTTTCGTCGCCTCTTACGACTCGCAGGGGCATGGAGGAGGTATTCGATCCCGCCTCCACACGGAGTTTCAACTACTGGATGCTCCTTGTATGATGTTATGTTACGGCGAACCGTGTAGAAGTCACCTCTTTCAATAGTACATCTATTGCATTCTTAGCAGTTACTGTGCTTTGAACGATTCATTGCCGTGGATATCGGCTTTCAGTTAGTTAAAGTTACACTGCGTGCAGTGGATCATTAGAGCCGTTGCGTAGCAACTGGTGTCTATTCTTGAACGCTTGGAAACGTGTTTACCTATTCGCTTCCTAGAAACGGCCAAATCTGTCACACCACGTCTTCACCAGTCGTTGCCCGGTGACATACCAACAGTGTCCCTTGTTTCCGTGCTCACGTCCTTACTGGCTGGGGACTGTCTCATAACTCACCACACCGTCTTGCTTATAACATCGCGACACGTACCGCACAGAAAACACTGTTCCTCTGTTGCTGTTGCCAATTGTTACCATGCAAACATGCTTATTTGCGAATCCGTTATTCAGTAATGGCTGTTGTATTTTTGCTTATCTTGTGATAGTTGCTCAGCAACGGGTCTGCATGCCACAGTATGGTTCATATTGAGACGAAAGAAGACAGGTTTGGGTATGCTTTGTAGCTGTTCAAATATTAATGTTTTATTAATTCAAATTCAGTTCTCTTTAACCATGATTATTATTTTAGTTCCAAGGGGGTTTTCTTGCATCCAGGCCAAGTGCTTCATGTTATGCCATAAAAGGGATATTACACTTATACTGTGAATGAGAAACAATTTGCAACGAATGCTTAGACCTTTCAAGTCAGGAACTAAATTTCTAGCATTTATAATTTCAGAAGTTACGAGCTGCACTGAGCTGAATAATGTGACTTCAGAAGGGCCTATTTAAAAAAGAAAATACATTTTACAACTCATAACGGATGTCTGAATTCCCTGGCAAGTTAACAATTTGAAACAATTGTACATTTTCGATCCTGGACACAAAGGCCAGCCGAGGGCGGTCTGGGGGTCGAATTTGGTGACTGGAAAAAGAGTAGCCGAATTTCTAGCCCTAGTCTCGAAAGGGGGCTCCAGGACCAATAGGAAAGTTAGTAATGTCTTTCTAGAGTAATAGAGGGGCCAAAATGACGAGACGAACATTTTTTCTAGGGGAAATATGTCAATAAAAAAGAGTGAAGGGGTATGTAGGAGGGTGACGGGTGGAGCGTGTGACGATTGCGATAAAGAGTAAAGAAAAACCTGTTCTTTCAAAATGCGAGAGATAGAAGTGAAAATGGCGCAGAGTTTCTTTCCGCAGGCAGAAATTCCGCGAGATAAGAACCTGCGCCTACTGGCAAGACCAAGTACACGTTGCAACAATTGTACCTGAGACACAAATGGCGTACACATGAAAAGCCCCAGAAGCAGCAGGTGGGAAGTCTGCAGCCTGAACGCCGCTTAAATCATATTAATTTGCTTGTAGCACCTCAGGCTAAGTAGCGTTAAATGAGTAAATGGAAAAGAGTTAAACTGAAGGGATGGGGGGGGGGAGCGTTCGTGTCTTCATTTAAGAGCTATCCCGGAATTTGCCTCAGGGACTGAGGAAAATCCCGAGAATCTCAGTCGGTATTAGAAACGGAAAACTTCCAAATACCAGCCACAAGCTTTACCACTCTTTTTTTAATTACGTAAGCATTACATACATCCTCGCATATGCTAGCTACTTTAGAAAGTAAAAGGTAAAGGAAAATTTGTCCTTGTGCTTATTGTTTATTATTGCCAGTGGGGTGGGACTAAGTCCCTTGCACTGCAGCCACTTTTGGCCTATTGTACCAGCCCCAGATGATGGGTGAGGGTGATTGTGGAGCAATTGGTGGAATGAAGATTGGCAAGGGAAACCGAAGTACTCGGAGAAAACCTGCCCCAGCGCCACTTTGTCCACCACAAATCCCACTTGACCAGACCCCGGGATCGAATCCGGGCCGCTGCGATGGAAAGCCAGGGACTAACCGATTGAGCTATGGCGCGGCCCTGTCCTTGTGCCATGAAGACGTATGGGTGAGTGGATATATAGATCCAAGTTTTCTTGACCTCGGCACTAGTTGGAGGTGAGTGGTCAGCTTCACGTCCCGAATTCTTGGCCGTACAGGGACTCGAACTCTGATCCCTAGGTCCTTCGGCCCGTAGCCAGTCGCTATACCGACTACACTATCCCAGTAATAATTAACCTACATATGTAAAAGATTAAACTCTAATTTTTTTTTCCTTGGCACTACAGCCCCAGTGGGCCTAGGCCTACCTCCAGGAACTTCTCCGTTCACTTCGGTTTTTCTAGATCTTACACATTCGGTATGGCTCCTTGGGCGGGTGATCAGCTCGTCGCAAGGCCTCTACCAATCTCTAAATTAGCCTGTCAAATTGTTTAGCGAAGTTTGATCAACTACAAAACTTTTAAATCATCTTTCAGAATGATAAAAAAATCTGGAAATTCATGAACAACAATGGATACCCTCCGGCTGGCTGAGATCTTGAGTTTCCTAGGCCCAAAGTTCAATGACTCGTGAACTTAAGTAAGCTTTCGTCACTTTGCTTCTTTCCTGAACCGTAATCACTCGCGTTATTTCATTCGACGTTAAATGTTCAGACAAATAGTCTTTGACGGCTTCTTGCTTGACTCTGTATTAGTCTTTGAAGATGGAGGCAGTACGTTTCACCGAAACATCGGTAAACTTCCACCGAACTATACAGCGCTACTGCCCAGAATATACAAACAATAAATAACTCCGTGACTTTAGTCCGCAAGCGAACTATACCGACAGAGCGACAGCCGCTTGTCGCCAAAGTACTCGTTAAGTGCCAACTTTGGCGGATAGAGAGTGTCGCGTCGTCAGCGCAAGGAATCCCTACGGCCGTTAATTTCGGTTCTATAGACAGGAGCCGCTATTTCCTTGAAATAGCTCCTCAATTATCCTCATGAGGCTGAGTGGACCCCGTTTGCAGACCCACTACTACTTAGAAAATATGGTAGCGTCGGGAATCGAACCCAGGAACTCTGACCACTAAACTACAGAGGCGGTTTTTCACACTCTTCAATTTATATTTGTTCCACATCATATCGATGCTTTTCGTAAAATTCTCATAGCTAACAAACATAGAGGATTTATATTTGTTCTGAGCTGTACAATACGGGTAGAATTTGCCATAAAACGTAGGGGACATTTCTTTTGGCCGGTCAAGGCCATTCAATCGGCATTCCTGTTCCAATAGGGCTAACCCTCGCTACCTGCTGTCTGCTTACCGCCCAACAAACGTAACTGCACTATAAAAACAAAAACATGCACAAAAGCATTTATGTTTTTTTTTATTGCTAGTGGGGTGGGACTAAGTCCCTTGTACTGCGGCCACTTCTGGCCTATTGTACCAGCCCCAGATGATAGGTGAGGGTGATTGTGGAGCAATTAGTGAAATGAAGATTGGGAGTGAAAACCGAAGAACTCGGAGAAAACCTGCCCTAGCGCCACTTTGTTCACCACAAATCCCACTTGACCAGAGCCGGGATCGAATCCGGGCCGCCGTGGTGGGAAGCCAGCCATTAACCGCTTGAGCTATGGCGCGCCCGAAAGCATTTATCTTAGTAATAAACGACTATAAATGATTTCATTTAGTAACATCAGGTCTTTCTGAATTTGAAGTCTGGTACAGAGTCATGAACATTTCCGAAGAAATCACTAGCGTGCATTCATACGGCACTCAGAAATTTTATCCCACATTTGTACCAATAAAACAAAAGTACATTCATATTCATAACTGAATCGGAAGTGAAATGATACAGCAGCACAGACGCTGGCTCCGGTATAACGTACAGCACGAGTAACCACAGGAAACCCCGCTGCAATGTGGTTACGAAGCACGGATACGTGCATTCCTCACCTACACTGAACAATACCAAACAAGGTCGTTTGAAGTACAAAGGAAAATTTGAAATTCGTCGTAAAGTTAAGTAAATTTACTCTAAGCACGAGACAAAGACGCTTATAAATGCATCAACTAAATGCACCGCCCAGCAGTACAGTATTCTTTGCCTGCATAAATCTATAATTGATTTAATTTGTTATACGCACTCTGCCGATCACAATGGCTAGGCTGTCTAAGGCATGACATGTCTTCACCCACTCAAATACTGGGATCGTGGGTTAAAATCCCACTCGAGGAATGGATATCTGCGTTTGTGCTGTCCTGTATAGGTAGTGTCCTTGCGGGGGGCTGATCCCCCGACTAAGGAGTCCCACCGACTATCTATATGATTAAGAAACTGTAAAAGTGAGGCCAAGGTTCATTAAGGCCTGTAGCACCTGTAGATTTTTATTATTATTATTATTACAAAGAGTTCTAGATTTCCTTCATCTTCTACATCTCCCAAGGATCGCGTCAGTTCTGTTCCGTTTGAGGACCAACTCTTAAACATGGATCCTCTATAGATATTTTAGAGTAGGATTATTCATTCGACCTTGAACCACGGAATGGCGTCTATATGCACAGAACGCAACACTGAGAACCGTGGGCATAGCTTACATCCGTGCCTACAGAGTGCCTTCCCAAAGTTAGTGTGATCAGTACTTTGAAAACAAACATCACTGTGGCGGACTCAGCAGGCTCACACAGCTATTTCGGTGCTAAAGGCTACCAATTGGCACGATCCCCATCTTCTTCCGCCCAACTCGAATCCCCGCAACGTATTTATATAAAATTCAGCTTAGTGTTATTCAACCATCTCCTTCTCGGTGTTCTGGGCGGCCGTTTCACAATTAATTTATCCAGTACAAATGTGTATGCATTCCTCTTGTGTCCTGTATTAGTAATCTGCCGAGTCCATCCTAACCAAGATTGTGATCGACAGTTTCACAAGTGATACACCTTATTTGCTAGAACTTAAAAACGGTGTAAATATTGAATTAAACTGCAACAAACTCACTTTAAAATTTCTATTCGAATTATATAACTTTTATTCCACTATTATTCCACTTTTTAAGGTATCAGTAACAACATACATTTGAATAATCACTGCCTCAGGTTTTTTCCAAATATAAAGTATTTATAATTTTATGGTACCTTCAAGTTTCATGTTCGCGACAATGATGAATTATAATTTCATAATTAAGCTCCATATTATCTCATATCTAAATTCTGCTATCTGACTCACTCATGGAGCTGAGCCCTTCTTGGGAAGCCCCCAATTTTGCAGCCACTCAAGAACTTCCCAGCATTTTATGGAACCCGAAGGTTCATTACCGTGTTCACAAGAGCACTCCGGCGGTCTCTATCCTGAGCCAGATCAATCCAATCCGTACCATTCCATCCCATCTCTCTAAGATCCATATTAATATTATCCACCCACCCACGTCTTGGTCTCCCTAGAGATCTTCCTTCCGGCTTTCGCACCAGTATCCTATATGAATTTCTCCTCTGCCCTTTTCGTTCTACATGTCCTGTCCATCTCACCCTCCTTGACTTGATCATTCTAATTATACTTGGAGAAGAGTACAAGTTATGAAGCTCCTTATTATGCAGTTTTATCCAGTCTCCTGTCACTTCATCTCTCTTCGAACCAAATATTCTCCTCAACACCATGTTCCTCCCTTAACGAATTATGTTCATAATTATTTGTATCCAGGTATGAACATTTTAATTAGTTTAGGTAGCCTCTTTAATGGTGTACATATAATATTTTACAGATGTATCACAAAAATATATAACAGTAATTATTTACTCAACTCTAAGGAAGAACGGCCTTCAAGAAGAGACGCGGGTGTTACGCAATTTTTAACAGGAGGTGTCGAATTCTCTTACCTGTGTGCAAGAGTCGAGAGCCATGTTCTTCCCACAACAGTGGACGTTCAACTGAGGGTGATGGGCTCCGTGAGCGTCTACTTCTATCGGAACAATGCGCCGAAGGTTGAGTGTGTTTAGTGGGTCAACAGAGAAAGTGCTGCTGTGCTGTCGCCAGGGAATTTGATTCATCAATCTAAACAGGCGAGCCTAACTTTATCATCACGTGGGTCTCACGCACACTGAATCAATTATGACGTTACCAAATTCTCCACGTGTACAGGCATGCGAATAGAATAGAGATTAATAATTTAAACGTAAATGGATACTTCAACCTCAAGTGACAAGCAAACAATAGACGCTGGCGCGGCCATGAAATGTTTGTTCTAAGAAATCAGCTAACAAAGGTACGGAGTTTCCTGTTGCTAAGTCGACAAATCATTCACCCTTTGCCTCAATGGGAAGGAATGGGCTTTGTATCTTTAATGCTCAACTGTGCCTAAAAGTTTTAATTAAAAGGATACAAATAATAATCGAAATACACGTTTTGGGGCACGGCAAGAACGCCTTGAAGCTCTCCACCTAATATTACTGGGGTGATTAATTTTTTTTAATTTGCTTAGTGGGGGGGGGGTGGAGTCAAACTGGGTCCACTTGGCATGGCGGCCACTGATTGGCCTATGGTACCTGCCCCGGGTGATTATGATGATGCAGAATTTGGTGGAATGAAGACTGGCAGGGGAAACCGAAGTACTCGAAGAAAACCCGCCCCAGCGCCACTTTGTCCACCACAAATCCCACTTGATCATACCCGGGATCGAACTCGGGCCGCTGATCACGAGCTGATCACTCGCCCAAGGAGTCCTACCGAATGTGTAAGATCTAGAAAACCGAAGTGAACGGAGAAGTTCATCGAGGTAGGCCTAGGCCCACTGGGGCTGTAGTGCCAAGGAAGAAGAAGAAGAAGAATTAAATCCATAAGCATTGCAAGGGAGGGGCATTATAATACGTATGGGTCAAACAAGAAATGCAAACAACATTTCAGTGGGAAAATCTCAAGAGATTAAACCATCTGGGAAATCTATGAGTAGATGAAAGTTTAATATTAAATTGTATCTTACAGAAACAGGATATGAGGGTACTGACTGGAAGTGTCTCACCTGGGAAAGGGTTTGGCGGCCGGTATTTTGTGAACAGGACAATCAGAAGTCTCCATCAGCTGTGATACTACCAGCTTCTCAAGAAACCGTCTACCCATGAAGTGAGGTGAAGTTGCATTTACTTTACCCCTTCACGACCTATGTCATCTGTGCAGTTCCTAAACTGCAGTTTTCTTAGGATATCAGGTTTCCAGGTGTTTATGAAAAGTTCTATCTTCTGGGACATAACGCCGTGTAGTCTGTTAAAAGTCAACAGACTTTTCGGAGGAACATGTCGCTTGGCCTATTCTTCGACCTTGAAGACGGGGGGCAAAGTGATCTTCCGAAACGTCAGTCGACTTTCAACGGAGTAGACACAGTTACACATATAACCCGGGCCGAGCCATAGCTCAAGCGGTTAGTCGCTGTCTTCCCACCGCGGCGGCCCGGGTTCGATCCCGGGTCTGGTCAAGTGGGATTTGTGGTGGACAAAGTGGCGCTGGGGCGGGATTTCTCAGAGTACTTCAGTTCCCCCTGCCAATCTTCATTCCACCAAATTCTCCATAATCATAATCACTCGGGGCAGGTACAATAGACCAATCAGTGGCCGCCGTGCCAAGTAAATCCCAGAAGATAGAACTGTTTACAGATTTTTGGTACAGTAGAAGAAGAGATAATTCTATTGTTTTTTATTCTCTGAAATGCTTCAATTTTACGAACTTTAAAGCGGTTACACAGGAAAGCTTTTAAGTCAGGCTGCAGTTCTAATTGGCTGATACAGTAGAAATCCAGTTCTTGTTATTTGTTTCTCATGGAAGTATTCAGAACCTAACCTAATCAAACCCGACACAGAATTCCAAAGCAGGCGGACATGGCCAAAGGAACTTTCGAGTGCATGAAAGGGCAGATATGACACCCCCTTTAGCTTTCAGAAGCTGTTACACATTGGTCTATGCCCACAGGACGAATAAAAACAGCCATTTTAAGTCTTGGAATCGATACAAGTATCATGAGAGGTTCTTATAGCTTCTTAATGAGATAATAAAACTTTTCGACGTCTTAAAGAAATTTACAAGAAACGTGTGATGGTAGTTTCCCGTTATTTTGTTCCTAGAGCATCTAATTATTTTTAATTCGCTTAGTGGGGGGTGGAGTCCAACTGGGTCCATTTGGCACGGCGGCCACTGATTGGCCTATTGTAGCCTGCCCCGGGTGATTATGATGAT
>NW_019727094.1:261264-295057 GCF_002891405.2 Cryptotermes secundus
TTTTTTTTTTTTGCGGAGAAATTTCCCGACTCCTTGAGAGCCGAAGACACTGCCAAATTTCCGACTCTTTTTTTTTCCTTCTAATTACTGGTAATCCTTTACCATTTTGGTTTGTTCGACACCCTACAAATTTTAAAAATGTATAGGAATATAATTTGGATCCTTTAAGCCATAGGCTTTTTTATATGAACTTGACAGAATTCCTTTTGTCTTCTCGTCTTCTGTCTAAAAACATAAAAATCAGAATATACAAAACTATAATTTTGCCCGCGGTTCTGTATGGGTGTGAAACTTAGTTTCTGACATTAAGGGAGGAACATAGACTGAGGGTGTTTGAGAACAGGCTGTTGAGGAGAATATTTGGCCCGAAGAGAGATCAAATGACAGGAGGTTGGACAAAAATGCATAATGAGGAGCTTCATAACTTGTACTCTTCTCCAAGTATAATTAGAATGATCAAGTCAAGGAGGATGAGGTAGGCAGGTCATGTAACACGAATGGTAGAGAAGAGGAATGCATATAGGATATTCGTGGGAAAGCCAGAAAAAAAGGGACCACTTGGAAGACCAAGGCGTAGGTGGGTGGTCAATATTAAAATGAATCTTAGAGGCATAGGATGGGATAGTATGGACTGGATTGATCTGGCTCAGGACAGAGCTGCTGTGAAGACAGTAATCAATTTTCGAGTTTCGTAAAATGCTGGGAAGTTGCTGTGTAGCTGGACAACTGGCGGATTTTGAAGAAGGGCTCAGCTACATGAAGTTAGATTTAGTTAGTCAGCTGAGAGAATTTCATAAGAATTACCGTATTTACGCATGTATAGGCCGCACATTTCTTGCCAAAAATTCAAGAGGAAAACTGGGGTGCGGCTTATATTCGAAATATTCGAAATCACACTTCATTTAAAAAAAATATATTCATAATTAGTAATACAAGGTGTTCTGCTCCTGGAATAATATTCCAAGAAAATTATTTTTTCAATAATTTCTGTCTGAAAATTGTGCTGCGGCCTATACACACACGCGGCCTATACATGCGTAAATACGGTAACTTTTAAATTGTTTTGAATATTCAAATAATGTAAGAACCGCTCAGAAAATATTTATACTAATGATATGAACATTTTAGTCGTGGAACCTCAGTGGAGGAGAACACGTTGGAAGCCTAGGCGTGAATGGGAGACTACTACTAGAAGAGATGTAGGAAAGTACGGTGTGGTATGGAACGGATTCATCTGGCTAAAAATAGAGTAAAGTGGCGAGCCCATTTGTAGACCGTAATGAATATTATAGTTCCATAAAAGACGAAGAATTTCTTGGACATCTCAAGGACTTGTCGCACGAAGCATTGTAATTACCGGCAAGAGGTTTCAAACATACACTCCTATTGGAAAGTACACATGAAGCATCTGAACAGTCTATTATGCGCCTTTAACGCTACTCAAACGCGTGAAATTCTGACATACAAGTGCACTCCTGGCTATTCCCTTCGCCTCACATCACAAGCATTAAAACCTCTTGTAGCACGCAGACCCGTTGCTAAGTAATGACTTTGTAAACAACGACATTTGCTAGGTAACGGCCGCAACAGATTCCTAACACGCACCAATGGACTAACTGGGAAGTTACGTGACGCAACAGTAGAAGAGGAGTTTGGAGAGGTATTATACGCAGGACAAGTCCGACAAGTAAGGACATGAACACGGAAGTTGAGGCACCTACGGCGTTGGAAGCCGTTACCAGACAACGATTGGTGAAGACACAGAAGACTGAGAAGACTTAGTACGTGCTGTAGTGAATTGCTGAGTGTGTGAATTAGCGATAGCGCTATAGTTACTTGTAGTTACGATCTAAAAGTGGTCAATAAATCCAATTACCAATCCAAACCCAGTCTATAGTCACTCCATCATGTGACATTATTTTAACACCGAAAGTCTAACATCACGCATGGAGGTGTACACTTATTTAGTAGTTAGATAGTTAATGTAACCATTACACCAAAATGTTCCCTAAACCCGAAATCATAAGGTAGCGAAAACACGTTTCATTTGGAAAAGGAAAGAACGGGGTTCGATTTCCGTAGGGGCGTCTGATATTCTGTGCAACATATGTCTTTTATTTTATTGCTAGTGGGGTGGGACTAAGTCCCTTGTACTGCGGCCACTTCTGGCCTATTGTACCATCCCCAGATGATAGGTGAGGATAATTGTGGAGCAGTTGCTGGAATGAAGGTTGGCAGGGGAAACCGAAGTACTCGGAGAAAACCTGCCCCAGCGCCACTTTGTCCACCACAAATCTCACTTGACCAGAATCGAACCCGGGCCGCTGCTGTGGGAAGCCAGGGATTAACCGTTTGAGCTATGGCGCGGCCTATTTGTCTCTTAGGCACTACTGAGATATTGTTTGCAAACAGAACATGGCACTTTGGAACATTTTTCTCTTAATTCGCCATTCATAGTAAACCTGGTATTCGGTTCAGTGATAAACAAAAAATGGATATGAGAAATCCTTACCAAGTGAACTGTTTCCACGTGCTTTCTTTGCACCTTGGAATTCCGAATTCGCAACCTAGTGTATGTACGATCCATAAAGTTCAATATCGTTACTATGGTTACTCTGGTTTCTATACTTACCACGAATTATGTTGTAAATTTCTTAACATTCCCGACATGACTGCCAGAGCTGCCGATTCTCGGAATGTAGCAGCTGTGTTCCTCAACTTACAAGCCACATTCTTATTACCGGTTGTAAGAAATCTAATATTACGAGTCTGGATTTATCTCCAGTTACACAATAATCTTCATGCATCTACCAAATGTAAACACAATTCCTCCAGTGGTTCCCTGAAATATGCTGACGGACAAAGTGGAAGGCCACAGACGGAGGGACGGACCATTCCATATGTTGTGCAACAGGCCATAACTTCTGTGACACAGCAATCCTAAACCGAACCGCGTATGCATGCCTACACAGAAGAGACGATGGATTAAGAGGACTTTAGGGAAGCACTGAGCACTTTTGTGCCGCTTCTCCTTATAAAATGTGAGGTAATGAGAACAGAGATGTCCAGAGATAACGTGGAAGTAGGCTGCATGCTTAATTTTCATCCCTAAAGACAAATAGTTCGTTGAGGCACTATGATACAAGCCGGAAGGTCATTGGATTTTTTTTCATTTGACCTAATCCTTCCAGCCATATTATGGCTTTGGGGTAAAGAGCGGCCGGCGCGTAAGGCTGACAACCTTACCGCCATCTATGAGCCGATGGTCTAGAAAATGTGGGAACCTCAACATCTCACAACTCTATGGGCCTCCACGGTCACGGAAATCTATAAGATGGCGTCCAACCCGTGGGCTTATTTTTTAATTCGTTTAGTGGGGGGTGGAGTCCAACTGGGTCCACTCGGCACGGCGGCCATTGATTGGCCTATTGTAGCCTGCCTCGTGTGATTATGATGGAGAATTCGGTGGAATGAAGATTGGCAGGGGAAACCGAAGTACTCGGAGAAAACCTGCCACAGCGCCACTTTGTCCACCACAAATCCCACTTGGCCAGGCCCGGGATCGAACCCGGGCCGCCGCGGTGGAAAGCCAGCGACTAACCACTTGAGCTATGGCGCGGCATATGTTTGGTTACTGGTAGGGCATTTATATTCGGAAATCTGCGATTAGAATATCGGTCCGTTTATGTGTGATCGAGGATTCTTCTGCTTCCTTAACCTCTCAAGAAACTGCCTAAAAATAAATCAATAGAAAACCACTACCTCTTCCTTCCCAATGTATCACTACGTCATCATAACATGTCTGCCTCCCCACTACCCGTAGTGACAATGGACTGACTTCCATTTACAATCGTCCTAGTGTCTCTACTGCCTCTACACCTAGTAGAACCACAGCTGTAGCCAAATATAGCGTAAGTAAAGCTATCCCTGTACCAGGCCGTGAAGGCCCATAGGGTTGTGAGACGTTGAGGGTCCCACATTATCTAGACAATCG
This sequence comes from Cryptotermes secundus, assembly GCF_002891405.2. Lineage (NCBI taxonomy): Eukaryota > Metazoa > Arthropoda > Insecta > Blattodea > Kalotermitidae > Cryptotermes > Cryptotermes secundus. The sequence goes on from NW_019727094.1 coordinate 265,259, forward strand.
GCTCAAAGATGGCGGTAAGGTTGTCAGCTTTATGCTCCGGCCGCGCTTTACTCCCCAAGAAAATTATTTAATTATTCCTGGTACTTATTTCTGTTAGGGTCATAGTGCGGCCGGAAGGATTTAAGTCAACTGAAAAAAATCCAATGACCTCATCGGGATTTGAACCCGCGACCTTCCGGCTTGTAGCATAGTGCCTCAACCAACTACGCTATCGCGTGCCAGTAGAAGTAACTGCTGGAATTAGATACTTAAGTCGCTAACCTGTGATGCGGCATGCATTGTCTTCGCTCGCTCGGAAGCCGGGATCGTGAGTTCCAATCCCACTCAGGGCATGGCTGTTAATTTGTGTGTGTGCGTTTTTCTGTGTTTGTGTACAGGTAGAGGCCTTGCGACGAGCTGATCACTCGCCCAAGGAGTCCTACCGAATGTGCAAGATCTAGAAAAACCGAAGTGAACGGAGAAGTTCATGGAGGTAGGCCTAGGCCCACTGGGGCTGTAGTGCCAAGGAAAAAAAAAATGTGATGCAGTGACACATTAGTGTTAAGATATTTGGAATCGTAGCACTTCTATTCTGAGGAGATTCCTCTACCTACTGATATGGTGTTAACGTGATGCAGGGGGATGGAGTTTTTTTCCTTGGCACTACAGCCCCAGTGGGCCTAGGCCTACCTCCATGAACTTCTCCGTTCACTTCGGTTTTTCTACATCTTACACATTTGGTAGGACTCTTTGGGCGGGTGATCAGCTCGTCGCAAGGCCTCTACCTGCACACAGGGATTCGAACCCACGATCCCGGTTTCCAAGCGAGCGAAGGCAGTACATGCCTTAGACCGCTCGGCTGCCGTGACCGGCGGGGGATCAGGTTATCAAGGAGAAAATAATACTAATCAAGTGGGGTGTGACGTAGTATAGTGTGGTAGATAATTATCCTGAAAGTAGAGACAGAAAGTTCCACCGAAACATTAGTTTCTATCTACCAAATTACATGGCGTGACGTCAAAGGAGATCGCAATTTTCAATATGCTGTAAGTTTCGAGGAAAGGAATTATCAATGCTTTAATTTTAGATACCGCAAATCTACGAGGGAGTTTTCAAGCTTTCCGGGCGTCTCTCTGGTTTGCGTGTTCAGAAATCCGCGCCCACCCAGCGACACAGTCAGTGAACATGACCGTTTCGAAAATATTCTATGATATATTGCATATTCCCTCTCTTGTAATGTGTTGGAGTTAAAGCAATAAGAGAGAGACAGAAATATCTTTGCCCAGTTGCAATACTACTACATGTAAACGCTCAGCACAACGGCACAATAAATCAATTTCTTTGCATACGGAAATATTAAAACGTGCCTGTCACGTAATTTTTAATATGTATTCTAAATACGTTCATGAAATAGTTCCACTGTGTTCTTATACACAACATATATATAACATTGTTAATAGTAGTCATACTAGAAGCGTATACCAATACATGAATTGTAAACGTAAACTATTACATTGCAATGCCAATATAAATTTTAATAAGACATGTTTGAAGAATAGATTAATACCGAAATACGCCCAAATTAAGATACGGGAATATAATGAAGCAGCAAGAAAAACTAAAACACAAGCTCAAATTTCGCGTATAAAAAACGAAATAAAATTCTTATACAAAAAGAAGGAACAATTAAACAAGCAACTTTACTACAAACACTTACACAACGCAAATACATGGCAAAAAATTTGGAATATATTAGAAGAAGAAATAAACCAAAAACTACAACACGAAATGAAAACTATATACTTAAAGCAACAACATAAACTAAAAAGCATGGAAGAAACCCAAACAAGAACAAATAAACAAAACGACACAAATTATACACGCGTAAAAAATTGTACGAACACTCAGTTCACACACGACGAAATTCAGCTCTTAAGCAAAGGGCTAAAATACAATCTACACTATAAAAACAAAAAATGGATCGAAACACTAGCTCTAGAAGCAGAGACAGCAATAACAAAACTAGATATAACAGAACACAACTACTATAGACACATAGTTGCGAAGCAAATCAAAGAAATTAGCAAAAACAAAGATATCCATAATAGCTATAAAAGTAAGAGAGAATGGAAAATAGCTATGAATATAAAAAGAAAAATGATAGATAACAAATTAATAGCAACAAAAGCAGACAAAGGGAAGACATTAGTATTAATAACAAAAGAAGAGTATCAACAAAAAATAATGAAATTCATACATGAAAATAATTTTACATTGATCAACAAAGACCCAACACAACAATACCAAAATAATATTAAACAAACAATAAAACTATGCACAAACACAATACAAAAAGAACAAAAATGGAAGTACACAAACATGAACCCCATGGCCCCAAATTTACACGCGACAATAAAACTACACAAAAACAACACACCTATTCGACCCATAATCAATTGGAGAAATGCCCCAGCATACCAAATAGCAATACTGTCATCCAAAACACTACAAGAATACTTACAATTGCCAAACACATATAATATACATAACTCCATACAATTAATGAGTGACCTAAACACTATAGTAATAAATGAAAACATAAGATTATGTTCATTTGATATAGAGAACATGTATACAAACATACCTAAGAAAGACATATTGAACATAACCAAAAACATACTACAACACAATCATAATACAGACATAAATACACAAAGAGAAATTATGTGCATATTGAATACTATACTAGACCAAAATTATTTTCAGTACGAAAATAAATATTACAAACAAACAGATGGTTTAGCTATGGGAGCTCCAACATCTGCAATATTAGCAGAAATATACATCCAGAACATGGAGCACACACAAATATACAACATATTAAAAAATCAGAAAATAATTGGATATTTCAGATATGTTGATGACATACTAATACTGTATGATATAAACAAAACAAATATTGACAACATGATTGTGGAATTTAATAAACTGCAGCCAACTATACATTTCACAATAGAGAAAGAGAACCATAGATCTATAAATTTCTTAGATATAGAAATATATAGAGAAATGGAAATGTTACAATTCTCAATCCACCGAAAACACACTGCAACGGACATAATAATACCAAGTGACTCATGTCACCCACATGAACACAAAATATCTGGTATTAAATACCTCATAGATCGGGTAAATAACTACCCCATTACCAGAGTAGCAAAAGATAATGAGATAGAAACTATAAACAACATACTCATAAATAACAAGTACAACACAGATATAATCACAAAACTAACTACAAATAGTAGAAAACAAAACATTGCAAAAAAGCAGAACATTACAGAGGATTCAGAAGAGCAAAAAACAAAAACGAAATGGGCAACATTCACATATATAGGAAAAGAAACAAGAAATATCACAAAATTATTTCGAGACACAAAATTAAAAATAGCATTTAGAACTAAGAACAACTTACAACATATACTAAAATCAAGACCAGAAATAAATAAATATAACAATAGCGGCATATATAGTATGAAATGCCTAGATTGCCCCAAGGAATATATAGGACAAACCGGGAGGAAATTTAATACCAGATATAAAGAACACATACATGACATAAGACACAATAACAGCAATACAGGATACTCAGAACATATATTAAACACAGGACATGCATATGGCACTATAGAAAACACTATGGATATCATAGCAACAGGTAGGAAGGGGCAGTACTTGAACACATTAGAGAACTACCATATATATAGAACGACAAAGAAAAACACACACATGAATAACATAAACAAAGAAATATATAACCCAATATACCACGAATTAAACACTATCTACACAGAACAACATAACAACACCCCACCCCCTACCCCCACCACATCTACGCCAACAACATCATAACTCACTCAAAACGAAGACAACACACACACACACACATACCCAGCAGACCCAACAGCATAACGCACGCAGTCGCGAGAACAAGACGCAACAGAAACACAGTGAGTATTATTAAAAGTTATAATACCACAAGTAATAGATAAAATACGGAACACAGTATTAATGAATACAAATTCACGTTGCAGATACACACGATAGGGAAGAAGAGCTCCAACAGAGTAGGATGAGCATGACTGGCGTAATAAGATACGACGTAGCGATCGGGAATCCTGAACAGTTTTAATATTTTTACGATTGACATTTGTCAATATATATGATGGACATATATTTTAGTTATTTTAAAGTGAAGACAAGGCATACAATGTACTAGTTTGACGTGAATTGAGTAGCACCTGAAGATGGCATTTTTATGCCGAAACATGTAGTGAGAGTCAGAGAAGAAGATAGATAAGTGTACGCACTGCAAGACGGATTAAACAAATCATGAACTTAAATCAGTGCAACAGGACGCTAAAATATAACACAACATATACTTTGTTTCTGTATCAGATATTCTAATAACGCTTACGAAAAGTCATATACATTCTTCTTCTTCCCGACCTTTCATCGGGGACAAGAATCATCTGTGTGAAAATAATAATTTACGAAATTAATTTTCATTCTGCAGTCATAACAGACCCAAATTTACCTAATACGGGATTAAATGCAGTAGTTTTCATTTTATTTTATGATGTTGCATCAAGTCCGGTCTTCCCCCCCCCCTTGGCACTACAGCCCCAGTGGGCCTAGGCCTACCTCCATGAACTTCCAAGTCCGGTCTAGAAAACCAAAATTAACGGCCGTGAGGATCCGTTGCGCTGATCACGTGACACCTTCTATCCGCTAAAGCTGGCACTAACTTCGCCGACAAGCGGCGGTCGATCGGTCGGTATAGTTCGCTTGCGGCCCAAACCACGGAGTTTTTTTTTCTTTCATGTTGCAGCAAGTGCTGAATTTTTGTGGACACGAATGTGACGTATTAGGATGACCAAGGAAGATAAATAAGGTAGGATGTGGAAAGAATCAGTATTGATCAATTTAAAACAATTTACTTAATCCTTCCAGCAGCACTATGGCCATGGGGTCGACTCAGCCTCTAACAGAAATAGTACCACGAATCTTCCTGCGGGGTAAAGGGCGGCCGGCGCGTAAGGCTGACAACCTAATCACCATCTTTGAGCCGACTGTCTAGATGTGAAACCCTCAACGTCTCACAACCCCATGGCCCCACATGGCTTGTTACAGAGATAGTTTACCAATTTAAAATATCGAGACCGCCTCTGTGGTCTAGTGGTCAGAGTTCCTGGCTACAGAACCAAAGGGCCGGGTTCGATTCCCGGCGCTTCCAGATTTTCTGAGAAGTAGTAGGTCTGGGACTGGGTCCACTCAGCTTCGTGAAGATAATTGAGGAGCTATTTCAAGGAAATAGCGGATCCGGTCTAGAAAACCAAAAGTAACGGCCGTGCGGATTCGTTGCGCTGACCACGTGACACCCTCTATCCACTAACGTTGGCACTAACTTCGCCAACAAGCGGCGGTCGCTCGGTCGGTATAGTTTGCTTGCGGACTAAAACAACGGAGTATTTTTTTTTATGGAGGTATTCGTAGGAGGCACTGAATAAATACAACAGCGAAAAAGACAACTCATACTGAGCTGGGATTAAGGCAAGCTACCATTCAGACGGGAGCCAATCGTATTACATCTGTGTACAACTCGATAATGGTGAGAATAGGGGTTTGTTGGGAGTAGGAAATAATTTTTGCTTCAATCGGAAAAAAAAAGTTAAGTTCCTTAATACCAGTGGTGGGTGGGACCATTTGGCTTATTCCAGGCTAAAACTTTAATGTACACGAGCTGCATTCTCTCTCGCATCCCCAAATGCGTGCAGCAGTACTGAAAAGATGCAGGCTACTTCCTCTCTGTCGCGGGTCCGCTAATGATGGAGCATATTGCTCTTTCACTTGGGCCACCACACTTGCGTTTCCATCAATCAATGGAATTACTCCTCTTTTACCTTGAAATCTAAACACGTCAGTGTATCCTGCATCTTCCCACGGTAACGTGTATTTTGAAAACAAAATGTAAACCTCAGCAGTTGCTCTGTCCACCCTGACCCTTCAATAAGCATTTCCTCATATTTCTATACTAAATAAAAAAAGAACAAGTAAAGGTATCCCTGTAACAGGTCGTGAAGGCCCATAAGGTTGTGAGATGTTGAGGTTCCCACATTTTCTAGACAATCGGCTCATAGATGGCGGCAAGGTTGTTAGCCTTACACGCCGGCCGCCTTTACTCCCAAGAATATTCCTGGTACTCATTTCTGTTAGAGGCTGAGTCGACCTTGGGCCACAGTGCGGCTGGAAGGATTAGATCAATTGAAAAAAAATCCAATGACCTCATCGGCACTTGAACTCGCGACCTTCCGGCTTTTATCATAATGCCTCAATGAACTACGCTACCGCGTGCCCCACACTTCTATACTAACAGATCATAACTACATTCCCACGACATTCGAAACTATCTATCTATGGCTCCACGCTCTTGTTGGGCCTTGGCCGCCTTTTCAGTTTCTTAATCCTATACACAGTAGGTAGAACTCCTCGAACTGGGGATCAGCCCGTCGCAAAACCGCTACCTACGCACAGAACAACACAAACACAGAATAAACACGCACACAGACATTCATGCCTTGAGTAGGATTCGAAACCACGATCCCGGCGTTTGAGCGGAAGAAGATAGTTCATGTGTTAGACCGCGGCCACTGTGATCGGCATTCGAGATTATACGGCCTCTAAAACTGAAAATGATTTTATAAAAGCTGAGACTCATCTATGGAAGCCCACTTATCTGCTCGCAACATAAATAATGAAATAATTACCTGCAGTATCACGTGTTCTGTAATTCATAAAAGAATAAACTCTGTGGCTTCAGTCCGCAAGCGAACTATACCGACCGAGCGACCGCCGCTTGTCGGCGAAGTTAGTACCAACTTTAGCGGATAGAGGGTGTCGAGTGGTCAGCGCAACGGATCCCCACGGCCATTACTTTCGGTTTTCTAGACCGGAGCCGCTATTTCCTTGAAATAGCTCCTCAAGTCTGTAATTTATATATTATGAAAATATACAATGCACACAAGAAAATGTTTTCCTGAATATTTCATAATGTAAAGGCTTATTTATTGAGTAAACTGTGGAGTTCGCTTAACGTGGAATGAATTTAGAGAATATTTATTTGCGACGTGGCTTATTTCGAGACTGTCCACGATAATTAGCTTGGACGGACTAATGGAAAACATTCATACAAATTGTGAGGGAAATGGAAAACCCTGATTGAATCTGTTTCAGTACAGATGTGCCCAAGCGGAGAACCAAACGACGGATGGAACCTGAGATGTAGCCATAAAGCTGCTTGTGTTTCTTCGTAATTCGGCCCTGCAATGCGCAATCCAGACGCAATGCCTACGTAGAACATGCAGACAATGGAGGGTTCCAGACATCACATGCAGCATTAGCTGTACATTCAAGAGCGTTCAATAAATTATTTACTACAGCCAGACCTTGACGTCGAACGTGACGCATGTCAGTGTCATCATATAACAAATGATAACAGGGACGACCCCCCCCCAAAAAAAAATATGAAAGAAATTGGATAAACAACAAAAAAATATAAGCAAACCAGAAAAAAGTCGGAGCTCCTAGAAAAGACTCTATTTATAGATGTTAGACTTTTTTTAAATTCGCATAGTGGAGGGGTGGATTCCAACTGGGTCCACTAGACACGGCGGTCACTGATTGGCCTATTGTACCTGCCCCGGGTGATTATGATGATGGAGAATTTGGTGGAATGAAGATTGGAAAGGGAAACCGAAGTACTTGGAGAAAATCCGCCCCAGCGCTACTCTGTCCACCACAAATTCCACTTGACCAGACCCGGGATCGAACCCGGGTCGCTGCAATTGGAAGCCAGAGAGTAACCGATTGAGCTATGGCGCGGTATAGATGTTAGATTGGTGTAACACTGAGACAGAAATAACAGTTCTGGTTCGATGTAAACCACGGAAGACACTGCGAAAATGGAACGTTTATTTAGTGGAAAATAATAGGAGAGATCATTATATTTAGAGGATACTTTTCAACTGCAACGGTGATGTTTCAGTGTGAGACCCCCTTCTCGAAATATCCCTAGGTTGACGTAATCAGCGATCGTCATATGGAAGAGGTATGATGAGGCAGGAAATGCATACAACGTCTCAGTTACAGAAATTCAAAAGAAGATATCACTTGCGAGATCTAGACGTAGATGAAAGGATACAATTAAGACAGGCTTTAAGCAAGTAGGATGTGAGGGTGCACACTGGATTATACTGGCTCAGGAGAGGGTTTGGTGGCGGGATCTTGTGAACGCAATATTCAGCCTTCGGGTTATATAAACGTGGGATATTCTCAATCAGGTACGCGACCAGTGACTTCTCAACAAACACCTAGTTTCATGGGGGTGCTCTGAGGCTATAAGCCATCGAGAGCAAAGTTACTGTCAACTGAAGAATTTTAATTTATTGGCTACTAGTGCTACTACTACTACACTAATAATAATAATGAAATGGCTGCTTTTGTTAAATCTGTACTCCATGCAATTTATAATACTTGTCTGTAAAGCAGTAACAACAGCTGCTCTCTGTACTTTCAGGAGCCGGAGTTCGAATCCCGGTAGGGTTAAGAATTTTCTCTTCGCCACGTCGTCCAAACCGGCCCTGGGGTCCACCCAGTCTCCTATCCAAAGGGTACCGGGGGCTATTTCCCCAGGATAAAGCGGCCGGGGAGTGAAGCTGACCACTCGCCTCCAGCTACTGCCGCGGTCAAGAAAATGTGGATCTACACATCCACTCCCCATGTCTTCATGGCGCAGTGCTTAATTAGTTAAGTACAGGGACAACATTACTTTTACTTTGTACTTTGTGTTATTTTTATGTTCGTAAGCAAGCATAAGTGAAAGTAGGTAGGCAGCAGGTGGTACGAGCACACGCCTAACTCAGTTAAATGAACCAGAACAGAGTACCTGCGATTCCTTAGGTCTGAGGAGAACTGAAGTTACCGATGGAAAGAGACAACATAAATGAACCCTCCCCCCCTCAAAAAAAATCGGACACCATATCAAAACTCTATATCAAAAATTCAAAATTGTCTATCGATTTTGCTATACGCATAAAAAATGAAAAGTGAAAGCAAACTTCAAGAACCAGCAGTACATTAGTCCAGAGTCCCATCTAAACCAATAAAAATGGAAGAAATTAACAATAAAAAATAAAGCAAAAACTTACAAAAATCTCAAGAACAAAAACAAAAAGAATTACAAACGTAAAGTACGAATCTGAAATAAAATTTAAAAAGGTACACCCTAAAGGCCCATATTTAAAAATCGATTTACTCTTACCAGATGTAGGTGGCAGGATAATATTAAAATGGATCTTAAGACAGATGGGCTGGGGTGATATGGAATCGATTCGTCTGCCTCAGGATAGGAACCAGTGGAGGGTATTTTGTGAACAGGATAATGAACCTTGGAGTTCCAAAAAATGTTTTGGAAATTGAGCAGCTGAGTGACTAGCGGCTTGTCAAGAAAGAATAAGCTCCATGGAGTTAGGTAGTTAATTAGATTTACTCTTGCCACAAATTATTAAAGGGAAATATCCAAAGCAGAAAAAGGACTTGAATAATACAGAAATAGAAAATATAAACATAAAATAAAATCAATAAATAAAAAATTAAAAAAAAAAACTCCGTGATTTTAGTTCTCAAGCGAACTATACCGACCGAGCGACCGCCGCTTGTCGGCGAACTTAGTGCCAACTCGTGGTCTCGTGGTCAGCGCAACGAATCCCCACAGGCGTTAATTTCGGTTTTCTAGACCGGAGCCGCTATTTCCTTGAAATAGCTCCTCAATTATCCTCACGAGGCAGACTGGACCCCGTTCCAGACCCACTACTTCTCAGAAAAAATCAGGTAGAGCAGGAAATCGAACCCGGACCTCTGGATCTGTAGCCAGGAACTCTGACCACTCGACCACAGAGGCGGTCAAATAAAAAATTAAAAACAGATAATAAACTATCATTCTTCCAAATATCTTCAATTTTTGTCCTCTAGAATAACACGAGAAGTTTCGCAACCGTATAGACCTGCAGGCAACAGTGTCTGGACCGCACTATATGCACCGAGCAGATCAACATTGCGCTGTTTCTAATCACTCCCATGCAAAATGGCCTCTGTACTCATCAGATAGGCGGATGAGAGCTAATACAGCAGCTGTGACTGTGGTGCGCGGGTAGAACTCCCCAGCACTCGCGGGGAAAGCCAATGTCACCCATCCTATTGGCCGCCAAACACTTCACTTACCGCAAGAAACGAATGACGACAAATGGACTTGACGAGAGATACCAACATTGTGGTTGGGCCAGTGTGCGACAAGCCATGTTTTTTGAGGGAAAGTGAAACATGACTAGTGAAATGAATCACGTGACCAGAACATCGCACAGAAAACGAGTTCACCTGAAACGACACGCAAAGCTTGCTTGCTGCTGGGTTAGGAAGCTGACCCGCGACGGGAAGGAAGGAGAAATGGATTTGTATCCCCGTGGCAATAGCGGATTCAACGACCATAATATTCTGGCCTTTCCCAAATACATCAGCTGCGGTAACTGTGGAGTCTTTTTGTTCACTGCTTTCACTAGTCTTTCGCTTTTGGCGGAAATCCCGTTCTGTGCTCCGGTAGGACAGTTTTACTTTCTTCTGCCATTAAGTACCTGTTCTTTGCGATTCAACTCCGCTAACCCAAACTTACTTACTTACTCATGGAGCTGAGCCCTTCTTGAGGAACCTCCAATTCTGCAGCTACTCAAGAATTTCCCAGCATTTTATGGAACCCGAAGGTTAATTACTGTGTTCACAAGAGCCCTCCACTGGTCCCTATCCTGAACCAGTTCAATCCAATCCATCCCATCCTATCTTTCGAAGATCTACTTTAATATTGTCCACCCACCAACTCCTTGGTCTTCTCACTGGTTTCCTTCCTTCTGGTTTTCCCACCAATATCCTATATGCATTCCTTTTCTCCCCCATTCGTGCTATATGCCATGCCCACCTCATTCTCCTTGACATGATCATTTTAATTATATTTGGAGAAGAGTACAAGTTATGAAGCTCCTCATTATGCAGTTTTCTCCAACCTCCTGTCACTTCATCCCTCTTCGGTCCAAATATTATCCACATTAGGTATAAACGGGAAACTGTCTCTGGGCTTAATTTAGCACAACGCCATTAAGAGCCACTGGACAATGGGGATCAGCTGCACTCCTTCCTAACCCCTGCACTACTTGAGTGGTCAGCTTCACGCCCCGGCAGCTGTGCCCCAGCAATCATTAGGCAGAAGGCTGGGTATGAACAGTGTAGTGAAGAGAAATGTCTCTATTCCTGTCTGGAATCGACCCCCACTATCTGGTTCGTTCAGTCCGAATATCCCAGTTCCCCTTTCCACACTAAGATTTTGTTTTTTCACTTTTTCGCTCGTTTATGAGATCATTAGAAAGTGAACCGCCGGTACTAGCTTTTTCAAATCAGATTAATCTACAATGTTCTATGAAATGTCGTAAATTTAAAATAACTATTAGGATGAAAGTAATGTATTCCTCCAGTCATACAGCATATCTTTATACAGACGGCAATGAAAAGTCACTCTGATCTCTGGAGTCCCCTTCGACCTCAATAATAATTCAATTCAATTCACGTTTATTTACGTGCAAACCTAACAGCACAGAGGCCAATTACAAAGTTGGCGCGAGTACGCAGAAATAGACAAAAATAATTAAAATACAAAATATGAGTCCATAATGGCAAATAATTTAATAATAATTCCAATAAAAATTAAAGTTAGCGTTATCAGGCGAGAACAATAAAATAAGTATATTTCCAATTGTTATGCCATTTTGTGGCGAGATAATAATAGAAAAAAGAATACAACTAAATCTTGTATTTATTTATGTGTCTACTCAACAGCCCAACGGCCAATGATGAAATAAGCAGGGGCAAAAATAAAACGCATACAAATTATGCTAGTCATAATTATTATTATTCAAGTCAAGGATGAGATGGGCAGGACATATAGCACGAATGGGGGAGAAGAGGAATGCTTATAGGATATCGGTTGGAAAGCCAGACGGAAAGAGACCACTGGAAAGACCAAGACGTAGGTGGGTGAACAGCATTAAAATGGATCTTAGATAGGATAGCGTGGTCAGGACTGGATTGATCTGGCTCAGGATAGGGACCAGTGGTAGGCTTTTGTGAACATGGTTATGAACCTTCGGGGTCCATAAAATGCTGTGAAGTTCTTGATTAGCTGCATAATTTGCGGCTTCTCAAGAAGGGCTCAGCTCCATGAGTGGTTATGATTATTATTTATCTATTTAACGGATAGCTCGGACTATACAACGCTGAATGATATAACGACATGTGAATGAAACTGGGAAAGATGCTGAAGGATATGGCAATAGACATTTGCCGGGAGAGTACAACGAAAACTTCGGTAAGAATACTTGGTGCGCCGACCAAGATTCAAACCGCAGGCCTTCTGAATGCAAGTCAGTAGCGCCACCGCTTGAGATCACTCTACTGGTGGCAGAACTCACACCGAAGAAAGCTATTATTGTTACAAATGCAATAATGCTAGTTAGTTAGTTAGTTAGAGAGGGTGGGTTTCCCCATGCACCGCGACCAGTTTGATGTATTGTGCTTCCCTCTATGATATTCTACCAGTCTCTATACCCTACCGATAAATGGTGCGTTCCATCAGTCCCGCCGAGCAAGAGAGTTCGGCCACTTGCTTAGCGGTGTCTATAATGCTTCCCCCATCTATCAGAGGCCTTAGAGACTATTGTTACGTAAAGTTACGACATGGGACACACAGCCTAAAGTCCCTCCCGGAGGACTTATTCCCTGAATTTTTCTGCCATTAAAAATTCGACGACCTCCGCCGGGTATTTGAACCCGCGTACCACGAGTCATGAGGTGGGAAAGTTACCTCTAGACTACGGAGGCCGCTATAATGCTAGTTAAGTTAATGGAATGTTGAGTGTCATACTTGGATGCCTCCAACATGCGAAACCCGAACTGACAATATCTGCACCAAGAACAATGCCACTGTTGTGCAGTTCGAGATACAGCAGCTTCAAACTACACGCGATGACGTAATAGTGTCTTAACAGCAGCGAAGCGAAGTCATATTCGTCATTCTCCGACACAAAGAATGCGATGAAACTGCACTTCTGGATGCAGGGGTGAGGGTACACCAAGGAAACTGGCAAACCAAAACGCAACCGCAGTTTCCAAGAATTGTTATCAGTCAGAGTTGAACACATGTGAGTGAATGGAGCAGCGCAAATTGATGAAACGGCAACGCAACTCGCGGAAAGACTAAGAAACTCAACTTCCATGCAATGGAGCATGCCAGTCTTCTCACAATTGCGTTGTCGCGTGGTTTCCTAGTGTCTACAACGCGGCACAGTGATTCATTTGTTTCTTAAGATGACACGAAAGGTTGACGAAGCTGCTAATTTTGTTACTGTGCAGTTAACTGAGCAAGAACCTGGTATACATGACAAACGTCACTCAGACTGTGCTAGGCGGGACAAATATTTGGCTTGGGAAAGAACTTCTCACGAGACAAAGGAGTCTGGATCCAGGTTAAGTTCTTTCGAAACAATATAAGCGCCTCAGTTTAAATTGTTCCAGAAGAACGGATGCACCTAATGTTCTATTTTCCTAATATTGTATTTAAGCATTCTCTTGCATTAATACATAATTTATTTCACATATATTTCCGCCTTAAATACAAAGGTCGGATAAAGAGTAGTGGCAACGCCTCTATAGTTCTGAAATGACTTATTACCTGAGGTAAACACACTTACATTCCTTCAATATAATCGCCCCCCATGTGTACCACCTTCTGCCAAATTTGTGGAAGGCGTCGTACACCATCAGTGCGTCCACTTCTGTTGATGTCCAGCAGTGACCGCCCTACAGCATGAATAATCTTCTCTTTTGTGTTGTAACGTGTCCCTCGTAGTGGTTCTTTCATTTGGGCAAAGAGATCATAATCGCACGGACTCATATCGGGTGAGCACAGCGGATGTTGCAGTATCTCCCATCGGCATCGGCGAAGGAGATCACTGACAGCGTCAACAGTATGAGCCCTTGCATTGTCATGAAGGATGATGGGGTTCGTTGCCAACAAGTGTCGTCGCTTTCTTCTGAGTGCTGGACGAAGACGATTACGCAGGAAACTGCGGTAGTAGGCAGCGTTTACTGTCTGTCGTTGAGGTACTCCATCAACGTCATATTCCACAATGAATATCGCCTTCACATTACTCTGTGTAGGGCGCACTTTCTTTGGACGAGGAGAGCCAGGATGCTTCCATTCGTTTGATTGTCGCTTCAAGTGCGGTTCGTATGAGCGAGCCAAAGTTTCGTCAAGAGTGACGATCCTTCCAGGGAAGTCGTCACCTTCCCTCTGGTACCGGTCCAACGAGTCCTGTGCAATTGCATAACGTTGCCATTGTTGCACCTCGGACATTGTATGGGGTACCCAACGCGCTGCAATTTGGCGGTATCCAAGATTATCGTGCAGATGTGAAGCACGGTTTTGTGACATACGCCTACCTCAGTAGCTAACTCCCGCACCGCCCATCGACGATCGACATCCAGCAAAGAAGCAAGAAACTGAATTGTGTTGTTGTCAACATGGGGTCGTCCTGAACGGCATCCCTCCCTTCACGGAACAATTTCACCCATCGTGTCACTGTGCGATATGGCAAAGCAGCATCACCACATGCTTCTCGCAGTCCCTGATAACAGTTTTGTGCACTACGACCTCGTGCAACTTCAATTTTTATCCAGGAGCGTTTTTCTTGTTTTGTAAACATGTTGTTAGGGTGCTTGAACTGGGCTCCTGCACTTCAAGACGATGCACAATGCAACTCAATACAACACAACGAGAGCCATTCACTGCACTACTTCAACTGAACTTCTGCTATCAGCTACAGACGGCGCTAGTGCCACTTGACGCACATCTTTCATGTTACAGCAGTGTTGCCATTACTTTTTATCCAAACCTTGTAGAACGTATTACATAGTCACCCTTCTTCCGCATTACATGGTTCGGCTGTTTAAGGCCATCATCAGAGGTCTTATATCTTGAAGAAAACAGTCTTCTGGGATATGGCGCCGTGTAGATATTGTGTTAACCGACGTTTCGGAGGAAGAAATCCGCGAGTGAACCAGCGTGAGAAGGTGCTGTCTGTTAGCACCTTCTCACGCTGGTTCGCTCGCGGATTTCTTCTTTTTCTTCTACCCTGAAGATGGAAGCTATACGTTCCATTATCACTCTTGATCGTCTTCAAGATCATGAACTAGGCGGGATGACGATTGTGATCTTCCGGGATGTGACGCCGTGTATATTAGTAGGCAGTTACCAGCGTTTCAGAGAAAACTGCTGCACCTCTTCTTCGTTTACTCTGAAGATGGAGGCAGCAGTTTCTGTCGAACAGTTGGTACCTATCTCCAAAACTACACGACGTCACATCCTTTTTTCTCTCCGATCTCGCTCCAACTTTGGAGTACAGGGCTGATTTCTCAGTTTCATAATCATTTTTACAGACGATAGGACTCCTTGGATGAGTGATCAGCTCGTCGCAAGGCCTCTACCTAAGCACAGGACAACACAGACACAGAATAAATGCATACACACACACCAAACATCCATTCCTTGTGTGGGATTCGAACCCACGATCCCGGCTTCCGAGCGAGCGAAGACAGTACATGTCTTAAGACAGCTTGGCTACCGTGACCGGCTAGGTCGTATCTTAGAAGACCAGAATCTTATTATTCACCGCCGTGAAAACCGCACATTTCATATGCGAGATTAGCCTTAGCTGTCTGTTCATAAACCATATAAATTCAGCTGGCTTTCTGTAAGTCATACCCTGAGTAGGCAAGCTTGCTGTGCGCGCACGTCAGAATTTCCCACCAGCGTATGAATAACATAAGTACATATGTTGAAAATACAATATAGTTAACTTTATAGTGAGCTGATCACAGTGCCTGCGCGGTCTACGGTCTACTGTCTTCGCTTGCTCGAACGCTGGGATAGTGGGTTCGAATTCCACTCAAGGAATAGATGTCTGGGCGTTTATTTTGTGTTTGCATTGTCCTGTGTGTAATAATTGGCCTTAGTGGCCTCCGTAGTCTAGGGGTAACGTTCCCACCTCATGACTCAAGGTACGCGGGTTCAAACCCGGCGGAGGTCGTCGAATTTTTAAGGGCGCCCCACTGGGGCTGTAGTGTGAAGGGAAAAATAAGCGTGTAGTGACTTCGCTAAGAAAAGAAAGCAAAACAACCCGTCCTTACAAAGAAGAAAGGTGTGAGTGCAACATGCTCGTAGGCCTATTATTTTGGTATGGGACGTAACTCGACTGTTGCCACGAGTGATCCAGAAGCACGGCGGCACGAATATTTGAATCAAAGAGTGAAGACAAGAGGAGCTTCACCATTTACACGCTTCAACAAGTATCATTAGTGAAATCAGACCCAGACGTACGCGACACGCGGTGCATATGGCAAACATGCAATAAAAATTAAATTCTCACCCGAAGAAAATGAAATTCCAGGAATAGACTGAAGGATAATTAGCGTCCATTGTTTATCTTCCGTCAAAATTGCATAATTTTTTACATCCTACACTTCATCACTACATGTTTCGGCCCCAAACGGCCATTTTCAGGTGTTTTTATGTTACAGATATTTTACTGTAACTGTGTTAATTTGAACAATTGCAACGGGATGTTGAAATATAGAACCTGAAGGATAATATTAAAGCGGGGTTTAAAGAAAAAGCGTATCACGATATGATCCAGTGACGGGCTCTTGTGGGCATGGTAATGAACCTTCTGCTTCCATAAGTGGGGCCAGTTCCTTAACTGAATGACTGTAAATGTCTTAGGGACTTCGTGGAATTATCTGAAAGAATGAAGATTAAGGAGGCTAAGAAAGCAGTAGCTCTTTATTTTGGAAACAAAGCAGAATTGAAGTATCGGTTTACTGGACAATGAAGCAGGAGTTGGGAATTACCACTGGCCTATAGAACTGAACGAGCCTTTTGCAAGTCATCGCACCGGGCAGGACGTGAAGCTGGAGCAGAGAGGCGCCTTCCGCGTACAGCCCCAACAATCCCGATTCCTGCATGCGGTGTGGAACACGTAACGAAGCATGAAGTATGAACACACTGACCGCTTTCAGTACACCGCATCCGAGAAGCGAACTTGGACCTTATGGGTAGACCAAACTTATAAAAATCTAACTTTCTGCCCGAATGCGAATTAGCCAAACAAAGAGACTCACTGTATCTTCAGGCAATCCAGCAGTCATCTAACGCAGTGGTTTTCGACGGGGGCCAAGCCGTATTTCAGGGGGGCGACAGGCAAATTCGGAAAAATGCGGGGCCATGGAAACGGTTAGGTGGGCCAAGAAGACTTCACTTCTAAAATAAAATTACTGATAATATGAAAAGAAATAAAAAGTAAAATGATCAGTACATATAATAACACAATAACTAAATATCCTCGTTTTTCTGTACCTTACTTAGAAGGGACAGAGATGGCTGCGCCATAGCTCAAGAGGTTAGTCGCTGGCTTCCCACCGTGGCGGCCCGGGTTCGATCCCGGATCTGGTCAAGTGGGATTTGTGGTGGACAAAGTGGCGCTGGGGCAGGTTTTCTCCGAGTACTTCGGTTTCCCTTGCCAATCTTCATTCCACAAAATTCTCTATCATCATAATCACTCGGGGCAGGTACAATAGGCCAATCAGTGGCCGCAGTACAAGGGACTTAGTCCCACCCCACTAGCATTAAAAAATTAGAAGGGACAGAACCTACTGTACTTAAACCACAACCTTACATCTGGGAATTCCAAGTACTGGTAAACAGGTACTCCCTTCTCGCGGGCAAAGCCCTAACGAAATGGTTAACTGGGACACTGATCCCTTCCTAAATATCTGCCACTCCTCTCATGAGTTTTACCGCCACGTTTTCACTACATTTCAGGTGTTCTTCAGTTCAGTACTCGGAGTGTTTGGAAGAAGACAATTTCTGCGCAAGTTCTCTTAGTGTGGCAGTACTCTACTTTGGAGGTTAAGTTACAAACTCCAGCTACTATTTTTCGACAACTAAGCATTGCATTTCATAATAACGTGAACTTTCATTACACATAAATTATTAGCTTTCAATAGAATTTGAATACTCTACCTCCACAAAAGAAAAACGTTGTGAAATGATTACAACAGTTTTGTATTTATGTAGAACGATTTCCAAAGTAATTTCTATGAATACTGCCTTCGAAAAAAATTGTCCACATCTTTAAAAGTTTCAGAAATAGGGCAGTCATAAATTTTAAAAATTAAAACTGCCAAGAATTGTTTGTTTAGATGGACCAGTTATACACTTTCATATGGATACCCATGCTGAAAAATTACATATTTATTATACGTATTACATTTATTATAATTAAACATAATTAGGGGGGCCACAGAAGTGGGCACCGAGCAAAAAGGGGCTGGCAACCACTGAGCTAAGATATAGTCCTGACTGCAGCAGCACTCCACTCGGACTGCTTGGCACAAACACGAGCGTGACTCAATTACGCAACAGACACATCCTCCTGAAACTATGCAGCCTGGGTTCGCTCACCTCCGTGCGGTGACGTCACACGCAATCTGTAAATTGCGTGACTCGCACTCTCTCACATCACATCCTCCCGTCACCAAATAACGAGCAGGTTTTGGATTTCCGCTATCATTAAACGAAAGTGTCACTCACCTCTTATAGAGACATAGAGACACTGGTTCAAGTTAAAGTTTAAAGGCAGTTCATCAATGTCAAATGTTAAATGGCTTAAAATGGCATGTTTCTAAATGGGAATAAGGAACTGTACAGCATATTTAATGTGATAAAAAATAGCTATCTCTGTAACAGGGCGTGGAGGCCCATAGGGTTGTGAGACGTCGAGGTTCCCATACTTTCTAGAAAATCGGCTTACAAATGACGGTGAGGCTGTCAGCCTTACGCGCCGGCCGCCCTTTACTCCCCAGGAATATCCCTGGTACGCGTTTCTGTTAGAGGCTGAGTCGACCCCAGGGCCATGGTGCGGCTGGAAGGATTAGGTTAATTGAAAAATCCAATGACGTTTTTCCTTTTTTTACTTTTGTGGAGTGGGGTGAGACTGGGTCCACATGGTACGTAGGCCACTAACTAGCCTATTACACCAGCCCCGGATGATTGATGAGTATGGAGCATTTTGTGGAATGAGAATTGGCAGGGGAAACCGAAGTACTTGGAGGAACCCTGCCCCAGTGCCACTTTGTCCACCAAGAATCCCACATGACCTGACCTGTGCTCGAACCCGGGTAGCCGCTGTGAGTAGCTGAGCTATACGCGGCCGCTACAGTTGAAGCTAAATCAAGTTTACTATCGGAGTCTAAAAGATAGATTATCCTAAGTCTGTTTTTCTAGACACCCCAAAGGTGTCTCCATCTTGTCGTGGTGGCACGGCTTGCGTGCCTCTGTGACTTGCAGAGCTATGCCGGCGGTGGTTTAACTACCGGTAGGGTCATTCACGGCGGAAATGTCAAAGGGTAGAGTCCAGACTAAGAGAGATACCCTGGTCCTCCAGGTTTGGGGGTTGCGAACGAGGCTAACAGCCTCATCCTGTAAAAATAACTTTATTCATAAACCTAACAACCAGCCTCGGGTACATCATGCGTGGAACAATTCCTCTGGCAGCACGCACTGGTTGTGGAGACTGGTTGTAGAGGAGGCCAAGGCTCACCCAGGGCTGCAGCGCCGAGTGATAAGTAGGTAGGTTCTTCCAGGCGCCACACTTTCACTACAAGATCTTAAGATATTGAGACAATGCAGTTTTACAGTTTCAAATCAGTTGAAAGTATAGTCCGGAACATTGCAGACGGAGAAAGAGAACAAAAACTAAATTCAAAATATCAGAATTTAAGATTCAACAAGCAAATTTCGGATTATGGACCATTCTAATTTGAGAGTGATATAATGATCGAGTGACACGGCACAGAATATGTAATTTGGCAGTGGCAGCAGGTGAGAGTGGACGACAATAAATGCAATTGAAAAACAGGAAAGTCCTGAGAAAATGTGCTCAAGCAGACAACTTCCTTCTCACTGGAGCAGACTCGGACAAGGAACTGAGAGAAAGCTTCGGTCGTCAAACCATCAACCCATAACGTTACGTTCGGTCGAAGTTTCAGGAATTCGTATACTTTAGGAATCGAAAATGTGTAATATTTCAAGTACATTGCTCTCCACAGGAGTTACTGTTTGAGACAGCTTGCGAAATGTGAAAAATACTCGTATTACCTCGGAATAAAACGAAGAAAACATTTTCCAAACCGTAACTTCTTTTGCAAAAGACATATGGGTACATATTTTAAAATGCGTGAGGATAATTGATGAGCTATTTCAAGGAAATAGCGGTTCCGGTCTAAAAAAAAAGGAAATGAACGGCTGTGGGGATCCGTTGCGCTGATCACGCGACACCATCAAAACAAACTCCGTGATTTTAGTCCGCCAGCGAACTATACTGACCGACCGACCGCCGCCTGTCGGCGAAGTTTAGTGCCAATCGTTAATTTCGGTTTTCTAGACCGGAACCGCTATTTCCTCAATTATCAGACCCACTACTTATGAGAAAAAATCTGGTAGCGCCAGGAATCGAACCCGGACCTCTGGATCTGTAACCAGGTACTCCGACCACTAGACCACAGAGGTCTGACACACTTCACTACAAAGTTTATTTTTATATAATCTGACACTTCTAAGGTGATGCAGTCTGTCTGTTAACATAAGAATATTAGAGTCCAGCAGCACAATATACACGTCTGAATTTTTTTTTCCATGGTAGTGCCATCCTACGTTTCATGCAACGTCCTTGCAGTTCTCCCTGCGTCACCCAAAACGAGTAATACAGCATCTGGCCAAAAAAGACATATTTTGGGGGTTTCTCTACATTCTTCTGTCGTTAAATCATTCTACCGATCAGTCCTAACCACTGTCGCAATGTTAAAGTTCAGAATTAATTTTCTGTGCTGTCCTGTCCTTTATCCTACGTTTATTTGCATTTCAGAACACTGAACATTTGCATATTATCTTCAATCGGCAGTATCTAATCCAATCATAATGAACCCTCAGTATTATAAAAATAGAAACTCTTTCGTTTCCTTCGACAGACAGATCCAACAAGCACTTCCACTTTTTCCAACAAATCATAGGGAATAACTGTTTCCTTTTAACTTCGATTTGATATGTACTTATGAGGTGGGCAGGGCATGTAGCACGAATGGGGGAGACGAGGAATGCATATAGGATATTGGTGGGGAAGCCAGAAGGAAACAGACCACTGGGAAGACCAAGGCGTAGGTGGGTGGACAATATTAAAATGGATCTTAGAGAGTTAGGATGGGATGGTATGGATTGGATTGATCTGGCTCAGGATAGGGACCGGTTGAGGGCTCTTGTGAACACGGTAATGAACCTTCCGGTTCCATAAAATGCTGGGAAATTCTTGAGTAGCTGCAGAATTGGCGGCTCCTCTAGAAGGGCTCAGCTCCACGAGTAAGTTGATATGTACTTGCTTTGTTTACTTATACATCTCTCTTCATCCGTTTTATTAGAATGCTCAGAATCATCAAAGGACTTTCTCTCAATCCCTTCTAATCCCTAATAATCCTCGTTAACTTAGGAAGCCTAAAACAGTTCTGCTGGTATTCCGATTGCAGAAACACATCTGTCAAGCAATCAACTTCAACCGATGCCTCCTCACTCAACAGCACTAGATAGCAAACGCGACTTGCTCAGAAACTGATTTTAAATCAGTCTTAAACCACCCCTCTAACTCCTAAGCGACGTCCCGCCACTTGGGGGTGTAATTACTGTTGTACGGCATACAAAGAATATGTCTTCAGTAAAAAGGAAAAAGGTGTAATTCTTGGTGAGGATGGAGATGTGCACGGTTGTCTCCCTCGTTTGCCGATAAATCAGTATTTCTTTTACAAGAAAGTTCTTTTGTTCATGGCGTAACAAAGAAACAGCCTTTGTTGTATATGTGTCAAGAATGGCAGGATTCCTCTTCTTGCATTAAGTATTCTCTGTGCGCTAAGAACAACTTATGGTGATGGAGGACTAGGTTCTTGGTCTTTTGTTGAAGTAACATGTCTTCAATACTACTTCACCGACAATGAAGCACATTTGTATTCCAGATGCGTTCCAGCTATGTAGCTACCAGATCCAATGCGTTCTTCTGGCAGCTTCAGTGGTTACCTCAAAGCCTATTTTCTTAATTCAGTTTTATATCACCATATGGCAGTTGATTATCATATTGTTGCGGAATGAATCTTTTCTCACTAACCATCTGAAACGATCCCTGATTAATTGGACTGGAGTGTACATATGCTGTCAGTCTTGGCTCCGTGTATTATATGAACGAATTGTGGAGCAGAAACTTCTTACTGAATATGAATTATAAGTCTATAAATTTCTCATATAGTTCATCAGGTTTGCGAGTTAACTGTTTGTATTTTCGAGATCGCATTAGATATCAAACGGCTGCAGAGGGCACAAAGTTAGCAATGCAAATTATTCTCAGCGTACTTTAGAAACTTGTAGCCAGCAGATAACACAATTTCACAAATGCATTCCATAAGGTTAAGCTTAAAGAATTTCCTTAGCCTATGGCAAGCCAGGTACTCGGTCAGAGATTAGAAGCCCCCAAATAAAACACAGAGAATGTGATACTGTGCTGCTTGATTAGGACTACAGCACATCACGTGGAGATGTAACAATGGAGGAATGGCGATTTATGGTTTATTATTAAAGTTATACAGTAAAAATTATTCAAAATTACTACTTGATTCACTGAATGACTCATAACTCTTACTAGCAATGCAAGTCTATAATACCGATAACATTTCACTAATTATGAATTTTAAACATAATGACACGATTCGTGGACTTTAAGTTGAAAGATGATGCCGGTAGATGGCAGAGGAAGCAAAAGCATATAGTGCTGACATCTGCTGGCAACTAGAACCATCGCTGAAGGAACGTAACAGAAGAACTTAATTTTATTGTTTAAGAACATGTAGATGGGCTAGAAAGGTAAAAAGACAGGGAAATGGCAGTGAAAAGCGAATTATACTGAAGACAGTGACTGATTACGAAGACCTGGTAGGTCTTTGCTTTGCATACTGTTTTAACTCACGGACTGATTAATGAAAGTAAAAAGTGGTGTAGATGAATCAGTGACACTATTTGCAAGCGTCTTTGTGATACTTTTTTAAATTCATTGTCACGAAAACTTCCCTGAATGTACTGTCACCTTGATATTCGAATTCTGTGCACATCAGTATCACAGCACAATAAAGTCTCAATCAATACCGAAAAGCACATAAGCAGAGACAATAGAAAATTAAGTTTCCCACGATAATATTATGTTCGCAAAGCATATTTAATCTCCAAATCTATTCACTGCATTCAGAATAAATTTTGTACTGGTTGTCTCCACTACTTTGGGTGAATTAAATTTTGTTTCGTATCGGTTCAGTAAAACGGCCATACTTTATATAATGTTCAAATTGAATAATTTCGTAGGAGCCCGAAGAAACATTGTCTAGCACAGTACCCTAGAACCCAAAGGGCGAGTTTCGAGCGACATGCAATGTCTGCGCAGCAGTCACATGGCCACGTAACGCTACATAAGCAGTTCAAAAAGACCTCGTCATATAGCCTGCGAATCACTCATCCGTAGCGCCTCCCCCCCCCTTAGCCGGAGAGGTTTCAGTGCCCTGAACACTTCAGAAGCAAAGTCAAAGGGGAGTCACCCAGGGACGACAGGTCGAAGGTTATAGGGCAGGCGAGTTTTAGCCACTGGTTTGGAGTTGACGGTGGGGCCAACAACCTCAGCTCAGAGAACAATACAGTCCTATCCGCGGAGGCAACTTAAAGACTGAATAAACAGATGCCGCGCCGGCTCAAACAAGATTTTGACGAGCGTATTAATCCCGCGTCAGTGTGGGAAGACGGTTTTGATGCGTAGCAAACAAGTGCAGACTACTCGGCTGTAGTTCAAGTCCACTGATAAATCCGTGTGTGTGTACGGTATGCTAATGAGTTACGCAAGCTAAGTAAAATGATGGAAGCGAAGACAAATATTAATGANACTACTCGGCTGTAGTTCAAGTCCACTGATAAATCCGTGTGTGTACGGTCTGCTAATGAGATACGCAAGCTAAGTAAAATGATGGAAGCGAAGACAAATATTAATGAAAATGCGCATATGTCGTAAAGATCGTCAAGGTACTTTGGGAATGGTCGAGCCAAGAAGTAGGCATACCATCTGTCGTGCACACGAATGTTCCGTAAAATTATTGTTGTGAAAATTTCGCGAAATGTCACAGTTTTGCGATACAGTAATTCTGAGAAGAAAACCAATCCTTAGAGCACACCGTATCACTAAATTAGTTCCATGTTGGGAGAGAGATTGTAGTGTGTGATAATACCACAAGTTACAATTATTACCGTCATATCTGAGAGCTTCGTGTTACGTATGCAACACTATCATATTAAGTGGCATCTGCCTGTTATGTAAGAGAGATACGGTAAGAGAAAATTAAGGTAGCCTATACTCTGTGTGTTATTTATACAACGAACTCAACTCCTTCGTAAAGAGTCATAGTGACGTAACTAGTCAAGAAATTCCCCGACATTGATGGAACCTGATGGTTCATTATCATGTTTACAAGACTGGTCATCACTGGTCCCTATCCTGTAAGCCAACTCCTCATCCTCACACCTTATTTATTTAATATCCATTCTCAGGCGCGTTCGCACAAATTGAGAAAAGCATCCTGTTAGCTTCGTCATGTATGCATGTCTGTTCGTATGGAATAATTCGGATCCCACTGGACGGATTTCTGGGTTTATAACAGGGAGTTTTACTAAAATCTGTTGACGAAGTTCAATTTTCGGTTAAAATTGTACAAAAATAAAGGACACTTTACAAGAAGATAAAAATGCTGGTTTTAAAATAATTTTGGTATTTTGTACGCCATTTAAGAGCGCGCTGATGTCGCCACGGTCATCCCATTCACTAATTTCTCAAATAAAGTATCTGAAAATGCCTAATATGTTACGTTGTACGTACATTTCCTAGCCAAGCAATGCTTAGGTCTCGTGCTTTCTTTTTTCTTTTCCATTTCCCCTTTCTGCGCTACACGCCCGCGTATTCAGCTCTTGTTACTTCCTCCTTCTCATATCCAAATATTCTCCTCAGCACCGTTCTCGAACACCTTAATCCACGTGCTTTACTTATGCTTAGAAGCAAAAGTTCTACACCGATAAAATACAACCGGCAACATGAAGAGGTAAAATGTTACAACGCCGCAGGAAATTATATATTCTTCCCACATTTTATCTCATTTATTTGTTAACTTATTTTCTTGTCCATCCAGTTCTTTAAGACCTCTTACACAAGACGCCACCATGGTCGCGCCACCACGAATTTTTGTGGCGCTTTTCCTGGCAGCGAGAATATTTTTTCTCGCCGCCAAATACTCCACCAGTCATGGATCACTCTCAAAATGGAGTTGGAAGAGGCAGGCGCTTTAATCTTTTTGTTCTCCCGTTTGCGTAAACGCCGTAAAAACGGAGATTTTTGGGTACTCCTAATCTTAAAAGACCGATCAACGAAAAGCATTTTCTACATTGTACAGTGACCTTCGACAGAATCCCGACAAATTTTTCATTTTTGCGCGCATGAACATCGCATCTTTTGATGAGCTGCTAGAGTGTATGAAAGAAAAACTGAGAAAAATATGAGAGACAGCATACCACCGGAAGAAAAGCTCATGGTCACATTGAGCTAAGAAAAATTTGACCTTCTTCTAGGTTAATTTTAATTAGCTTTATTTGTTGATTGAAATTAATACAGCCTTAGAAATATAAAATTTAAAAATAACATGTTTTTTGCATTGATATTTTTAGTAATGGAAAAGCTTATCAATTTCAGAGTCACAGCTGTATTGGGTTTCGGGAGAAGTAATTGACTCATTCATAAAAATGCCCACAAGCTCCTTCCAACTCTCCTTCTTCAATTGTCTGTTTGAATACGCCTCAGTGGTCATGTCCCAAAGAGAAATCCTTGAATGAACTTCAACTATGAACCTTTGGGTGTCAAAGTTCGATAGCTCCGCTTCGGCACTCATTTTAGCGCTGCGTTTGAAGGCACAACACACTTCACAGAACACAATGCAGAAACGTCTGGCCGCACTCACAGTCGCGTCTCGTGTGAAGACCTTCTTCATATAATACAATGGACTGCGGTAGTGGCGCTGCCAAGCTGGTGGCTCGAAAAATCGCGTCCTTCCGCCACCAGCTTGGCAGCGCTTCCAAAGGCGCCTCAGCCACCACGTGTGAAAGGTTTCACTTAAAGTTATTTGCTGACACGGCCGCGCCACTCTGGTGCCGTCGTGTGTAAGAGGCTTAATTGACTGAATTCAATCGGTGAGCCTTCATGCTCAGACCCGAGGAAACTGAAGTAGCAGGAACAGTTTGGTTTGTAGGGAAGTATTCGGTGCGAAGCTCGGACGGGACATTGTCTGTAATGAATAAGGTTTGTTATAATTTTTTTTATTGCTAGTGGGGTGGGTCTAAGTCCTTTCTACTGCCGCCACTTCTGGCCTATTGTACCAGCCCCAGATGATAGGTGAGGGTGATTGTGGAACAATTGGTGGAATGAAGATTGGCAGGGGAAACCGAAGTACTCGGAAAAAACCTGCCTCAGCGCCACTTTGTCCACCACAA
This sequence comes from Cryptotermes secundus, assembly GCF_002891405.2. Taxonomy (NCBI): domain Eukaryota; kingdom Metazoa; phylum Arthropoda; class Insecta; order Blattodea; family Kalotermitidae; genus Cryptotermes; species Cryptotermes secundus. The sequence goes on from NW_019727094.1 coordinate 292,164, forward strand.
ATCTCACTTGACCAGACCCGCGGTGGGAAGCCGGCGTCTAACCGCTTAGGTATGGCGCAGCCTTTCTTATGATTATTCTGTCATTCCAAGCTAATGCCAGGTTAGTACCGTGATATGTCCTATGGCTGCTCCCCCGGCACCAATACTTTCCAATTCACTATATCCTCTCTCTTTATTCATTACATGGCCTTGCAGTTGTTATAACGTCCTTAAATTGCATAATGTAGTCAAGTAGGGAAATGTATGAGTTCGAATTCTGGAAGTTTCGTCACAAAGTAAAGCAGTACTTCTGACTGCGCCATAGCTCAAGCGGTTAGTCGCTGATTTCCCGGGTCTGGTCAAGTGGGATTTGTGGTGGACAAAGTGGCGCTGGGGCAGGTTTTCTCCGAGTACTTCGGTTTCCCCTGCCAATCTTCATTCCACCAACTGCTCCACAATCACCCTCACCTATCATCTGGGGCTGGTACAACAGGCAAGAAGTGGCCGCAGTACGAGGGGCTTAGTCTCACCCCCTAGCAATAAAAAAAAGCAGTACTTCACTTCCTCCTACTATTCTCTCCTCCCCATCCCTGGCTTCAGAATACAGACCATGTAACGTGTAACATTTATTAGGTAACGTGGGCCCTGCTGTCCCTTCTTGTGAACTCTTCCACAAACTTTTCTCTACTTCCCTATGCTACTTCACCTCTGTTGATTTTTTCAAGCACTCCCCCTTCCAAAGCAGACCACAAAACAGGCAAAGAGAAACGTAGTAGAAGTATGGGGAACCCCAAGAGGGAAAGAAACAAAATGAAAGAACATGTGACATCACTAACATTGGCTGAGCTTCTACAGAAGCGTTCATCAAATGAAACTTTCTCCAAAGTAAGAAGTCCGGAAATGGTAGACACAAGACGGATGAAACACTTAAGTGGTACCAGTAGGAACAAGAAATACGGAGTTGAATTCCTGGGGGTATCTACGCAATGCAAGAGTCTTCCTGTCTGACACACATAACATTATTAAAAACAAAGGAAGGACAAAAATGATGTGTGCTGTAAGGTTTATATATATTTATTTGTGGTTTATTTATCGATGTTGTCAATAACTCAGACTACATACTGTTGAATGAGTAGATGACATTGAGTAATGAATTTGAAAGGGCGTGGAGATAAGCGGTCGTGGCCCATTTTAAAGCACTATTACAGTAACTGCCTGATGGAACTGAACCCTACAAGGTAAAGTTGTTCTTGTGCTTAACTAATTAAGCACTATGCCATGAAGGCATACGGGAGAGTGGGTGTACATGTTTTCTTGATCTCGGCACTAGTTTGAGGTGAGTGGTCAGCTTCACGCTCCTGCCGCTTTATCCCCGGAGCACCCAGTACCCATTGGGTAGGAGGTTGGGTGAGCCACAGAGTCAGTCTGGGCACTGTGGATAAAAGAAAATTTTTGACTCTACCGGGACTCGAACTCTGAACCCTTGATCGTCGTAATTTGTATCTATGTGGTTGAATATTTTAAGGATCAGGAAATGCTACAACATGTTACCATGCTTCTACTGGTAGAGCATCATAACTACATCAGCTATATTAAACCTACATGTTCATGACATTTACTCCCTCACCACCAACCAATTTTCAGGCATCTCCATCCTTCCTTATTTTTGCCACACGTTATCTGAACCTAGAGTAATCTGTCACAGAAAAATACTGACACTGCAACTTTCACATTCTAATGTCACAAATATCAAAACTCCATTCCTTCTAGACACTACTGCAGAACCAAGCAACTGAACCTGTCCCTAAGTAATTAGCACTCTTGTTTTGTGTTTTGGAGGTCCTGAGTTTGATAGGTCTGTCTACAAAGTCACCAGTCACAAATCATATGGCAATGGTTTGATTCACAGCAAGGTCACTGATCATTCTTTTTGGTACCATGTCTAGGCTTTGCGGCCCACCTAAAAGGTTGCAAGGCAAAATTTCCCAGGGATAATGTGGCTCAGATGTGAAGCTGATCAATTACTTCCTAGTCCCAAGATGTGATATGTACAATGTCATCAAAGACATGTAGTCAAGTATAAATAATGATTGTGTTAACTTCAAAATATCTTTAAATAAAATAATAAATGTGTATTAAAAACCAGCGCTTGATGCATTTAAATAAGAACCTCATTGAACTGTTATGGACTCATTATTGCTGAAGCACATTAACAACTGATGCTACCAGTCCTACATAATGACAGTTTCAATGTATAAGTAAGTAAGTAAAGCTATCCCTGTAACAGGCCATGAAGGCCCATAGGGTTGTGAGACGTTGAAGGTACCACATTATCTAGACAATTACAATTACTCCCCAGGAAAATTATTTAATTCCTGGTACTCATTTCTGTTAGACGCTGACTGAACCCCAGGGCCATATTGCAGCCGGAAGGATTAGGTCAACTGTAAAAATCCAATGACCTCATCGGTGTTTGAACCTGCGACCTTCCAACTTGTAGCATAGTGCCTCAACTGCTACGCTACCACGTGCCCCAGTTTAAACGTATGGTGAAGTAAAATACTTTCCATATATATACCATCACCTGTAGCTAGTATGTACAATCATGCAAGGTAATTCAATTCAATTCTTTATTATTTACGTGCCAAGACAACAGCCGCAAGGCCAATTACAGACTTAGCACAGTGTAGATGAAAGTAATTACGTGTAACATTATACAAACATTAGACAAACACATTATAAGTCAAAAATAAATTACAGGAAATTTCTTGGGAAAACACAGTAATGAAGAAAAGTAAACAAACAAGCAAATAAATGATAATAATAACAACAATAATAATAATAATTTCATTATCATAAAACTAAGTGTTATTTAGAAGTGAAAAGAAACATAAATATTTAATTAATAATAATAA
>NW_019727094.1:295813-296094 GCF_002891405.2 Cryptotermes secundus
TGAATCACACAAGTCGTTTATGTAGACATTGAAAAGCAGAGGGCCAAGAACAGATCCCTGTGGAACACCGGACAGTACTTCAAAGTCGATGAAATAGTTTCACTGATACGGACCCGTGATTGTCTGTTGGTTAGGTAACTGAATAATAATTCAATTCAATTCATGTTTATTTACGTGCAATAACTCAACAGCACAGTGGCCAATTACAAAGTTAGCACGAGTATATACAGAAAATAATTAAAACAAAATACAAGTATGACAAATAAATCTGTGAACATAAA
>NW_019727094.1:297069-303791 GCF_002891405.2 Cryptotermes secundus
CTTAATACACTGCGAAAATATAAAATTAACATGATCATGAAAATGAAGTTTAGAATCAAGATATACGCCCAAGTCTTTGACTGAATATGTTCGAGTTATAGTGAAATGAAGAAGTTTGTATTCGTATATCAAATAGTTAGTTTTCCTAGAGAACGTTATAACTTTGGTTTTGTCAGCGTTGAGTTTCATATAGTTCGCTGCACACCAGCTACGTATACAGTCAACGTCAGATTGCAGAAGATTACAATCTTCAGGACAGCTAATAGCACGGTAAATTTTAATGTTGTCTGCAAAGAGTAGGTACCTGGAGTGCTTAATTGAATCACACAAGTCGTTTATGTAGACACTGAAAGCAGAGGGCCAAGAACAGATCCCTGTGGAACACCGGACAGTACTTCAAAGTCGATGAAATAGTTTCACCGATACGAACCCGTGATTGTCTGTTGGTTAGGTAACTGAATAATAATAATAATATACATCACTAGAGAGGAAAGTAATTACACATCTTACGGGGAAACATACCTCTAACACAAGGATTTCCATGAATTTCTATATGTTATAGAGAGGAAACATAGTTTCTTTTCAAAGTTCAGAGGAAAATGAAGGAAAAGCATGCAATGTGTACAGTAATCATAATAGGAGATATGAACAGCTCAAATCAATCAATTTAATCAGTAAAATAAAATGAGAACGGCAAAGCCTATAAAGAGTTCACTACCAGAATATGTTCAGTCAATTAAGAATGCAGTCAATTTGTCAGCACTGCCAATATTTCTGATTTTTGTGAATCTTTCCTGTTAGTATCGAAGAGTTGGAGGATGAGAAGTTTTTTGATAGGTGTAAGGAGTTACCTATGTTAGTAAATGTTTCCAGTGGGTATTATACAAGTAAAGTTAAGAGGAACTGAGCATTTAACAAACCCTTGACAGTTTTGAAACTAGTAAAAGAGATGTCACCTGTGATAATGTGAAGAAATAATTAATGCCTTGAAAACAAATTTCAAAAATAGGTAACAAAATTTGGTGTATCCAACACTATTGCAACTGTTCATATGAGCCTACACCATGGACATTGATGAGATTTTTTCTATTAAAATACGAAGTTCTGACCAAGAATATACCTTTCACAGACGCTGAAGGAAAAAGGTATGTAAAATATTGTGACGTGTTGCGCTACGGTAATAGGCAGGTCAACATCCTCCCTCCCCTCCAGCTGACATGCCGAGTGGAGCCGAAGTGAGCTGAGTCCCAGCACACTGGTCGTTATGCAACATGGACAAACAGTGGTTGCGAGAGACGATGATAGCAACAGTGGCACCTATTACGTGGCTGTTTTCTCATTGCCCTGCTGAGGGTTTATAAGGGAACTGCACAGCCGCCGAAGACAGTTCTCAAGTTCTCGAGTTTACGAGATAGTTACGAGTTATGGACGCGTGTGAGAATCAGTGATAGTTCGTGATAACCGAGTAATAATTGGGAGTGTGTGATACAGTGATACCTAGCTCCCGTACTGTGAAAACGTGTAGACTACTGAAGACAGAGTGAATTGATTTGCGAATAGGGTTATAAATTGTGAAACCCCGCAACAGTGTGAATAGATTATTGCGAATAGGGTTATAAAGTGTGAAACCCCGCAACTGTGTTATAAATAATTGTAGCCGAGACTTGTAGGTTGTTGAATAAACCAATTAACAATCTCTACGGCGTATTCAGTAACTAAACACGTTACAATATAAACAAAATACCATACATTAAACACTTCCTTTATAAAGTAGCTGTGTAAAGGAACTTGACCATCACTACTGAAACATTCATAACATTTGTTTCTTACATTCTTAAGAACTTCACAGATTTAGGTCATTACCTTTTTAATTTACACATTTACTGTATGTGTGCCATATCCTTTTCAAATTTTTCCAGCTCCATATCTTCAAAACTGCTTCACCAAAATATAAATCCAACATTTTTCTTATAAAGAAATTGTGCAAGAAGCAGCAAATAAATTTATTCATGTTCACTTTGCCAACATGAAGGTTAATTTATATTTGAAATATGTCAATTCTTATTATGGAAATACCAAAGGTATGCTTCAAAACTTGATATGTGCAATATAATAAGTACTTACAGATAATGTGACTGTCATTCAAATCCTGTGGAATGTATGGCTTCATAAAATTGATGTCAATGACAAACGCATGATCACCTGCAAAAATAACACATAGATACTTTTCATTGGTATTATGTGGTGTTGGGACATTCAACAACTACCGCTGAAACGTCCTCCAGAAAATGGTTCAGAAGAGTACTCTACCATCAGACACATGGCCACTGGTTCCTATATCAACCATAATAAATTCATGGTATGCAGTCACAACTGCTATTGTGACTACAGTAACATAACCTCTCCTATTGTAATAATGTGAATTAGCTGGGTCCTGAATACAACTGAACTTACACTCAAAGGCTACCAGGCAGTTATGAAGGTTCTACTTTCTCCAAAATATTTGCATTCTTCATGCTTCCAGCCACACTAGGCCCTGGGGTTTACTCAGCCTCTAACAGAAATGAGTACCAGGAATTAATTTCCGCGGCCGGCACGTAAGGCTGACAACCTTACTGCTAACTTTGAGCCGACTGTCTAGATAATGTAGGACCCTCAACGTCTCACAGCCCTATGGGCCTTCACAGCCTAGTACAGGGATAGCTTTACTTTTTTTAATGTAGAAATCATAGCTGGAGGGAAGAAAAGAAAAAGAGTAAAAAACATAACATCTATTTTGCTCAGAGATAATACATTTTTAATGTGCTCACCTTCATTTTGCAGTATTGATACATCCTTACTGCTTTAAAATAAAATGCTTGGTAAAGGTACATAAATTTCTGAAAACTATGAATTGCAATAACACTGTGCATGTACATATTCGTGAAGTGGGGGCTGTAATCCTTGTGGTGGGGCATTGGCAACACTGAATGTATATACAGTCCTGCTGCTGCTACAACTACCACTATTACTAGGTCAGTGGCTTCATTTTGAACGTTACAATTACCATATCAAGAGATGTGGGGAGCATCAGAAAGTTCCTGGACTGTTTTTGTTGTAACTGCCCCCGTGAAAGAAGATGAGAGGGGAGGCCAAGGTCACACTTCCTCAAACATATTGCATCAGTCTGCCACATGACACCATGATGTGAACACACATTGTTTTTACACAAATGTTTTCTCGACTTTGTGTTTTGTTTTGTCTGCGATAGATGGCAAAATCAAGCAATGTGTCTGCATTAAGTTTTGTGTGAAGTTCTGTAAATCCACCACTGAAACCCTTGACATGCCTTGTGAGGCTTTTGGAGACACTCTTTAAGCCAGACAGCGGTTTTTGAATGCCATTAACGTTTCAAGGTCGGTTGAGTGTCAGCTGAAGATGATGAACGTTCATGGTGACCAAGCGCCAACAATACAACAGAAAATGTGGAAAAAATTCGAGAACTCATCCATGACAACCGTCACCAATAATCCATGACCTTAAAGACACCGCTTGGATGTTATGGAATTTGCCAAGGGATCTTAGCAGAAAATTTGAACATGCACTGCATTCCCACGAAGTTTGTTCCCTGACTCTTGACAAATGATCAAATGCAGCAGTCCATAAACGTGTCTTGAGCTACAAGAAAAGGCTAACGAGGACACAACTTTTATCTGTCTAATCATAATGGGTGACAGAAGATGGATTTATGGTTATGAGTATGATCCAGAAACAAAGCAACAACTGTCCCAGTGGATGAGCCCACAATCACCAAGAGCAAAAAAGATGCAGCAGGTCCAGACTTCAACAAAAAGCACACTCACTGTTTTTTCGATGTGAAGGGGATTGTTCGCCATGAATTTGTTCCTCCTAACACTATGGTCAACTCTGGCTTTTACTGTGACATTTTAGAAGCTTGAGAGAAAGTGTGCAATGAAAATAACCAGAACTTTTGTGCAATCATGACAATGTGCCTGACCACGCATCCCTGAAAACCACAGAGTTTGTGACTAACAACAACATGGTTATCGTTCCCCATCCTCCCTACTCACCGGATTTAGCCCCCTGTGATTTCATTTTCTTTCTCAAATTGAAAATGAAACTGAAGGGATGATGTACAGAGCTATTAGGCTTATTTTGGACTCTATCCATCATCTGGTATATAGAAGACAAAAAACCACAATGTTTCTCTGTCTCCATCCTCAGGTGGATGGGGCAGGATAAACCTACTCAGTTGGGCCTGTTAGAAAGAGCTAGTCTCAATCACTGGACTCAACTAAGCAGGTTTATCCTGCCCCATCCACCAGAGGAAGGAGACAGATCCAGTCTCCGAAACGTTGTGGTTTTTTGTCCTGTATATACCAGATGATGAATAGAGTCAAAAATAAGTCTAATAGTTGTGCACAGCATACACCATCATCAGAATCCTTTCAAGTCTTTTTTTTAGACTAGCTCTTTCTAACCCCCCCCCCTTATGGTGTCTCTACTTTGACGTAGTGGAGGGGCTTGTGTGGTCAAATAACCCTGAGAGCTATGTCAGCGGTAGCATAGCTACTGGGAGGGCCACCCATGCCGGACAGGTCGAAGGGGATGACCCAGACTAAAAGAGATACCCTGGTCCTCCAGGTTGGGGTTTGGGTGAGAGGCTGATGACCTCTCACTGTAAAAAAATATAAATGTCTCGAAACCTGGAATCAAGCCTTGGAAACCTCAACAGAATGGAAGACAACAATTGGCAAAGAATATGGGCTACTCTCTAGGTACATGGAATGTGAAAACCCTCAATAAACCGGGTGCCATGAAATCGGTACTAGAACAGATAGATAAGTACAATATGAAAATCACAGCCATACAGGAAATTAGATGGCTGGGTAAAGGAATCATGGACTTAAAGAAACATACTATATGTTACAGTGGTAAAGCAGAAGGCAATAAGGAATTTGGTGTAGCCTTTGTAATAGAACAAGAATTTAAAAGTGCAATAATAGACTTTAAACCAATAAGTGAAAGAGTCTGCACTTTGAGAATTAGAAAGAAATTTTTCAATATGACATTGATGAACATGCACGCACCTACAGAAGAAAAAGAAGAGGAGGGCAAAGACTAATGGAAGAGACATATGATTCAATACCAAGTAATGACATAAAGGTTATTTTAGGGGATCTTAATGCCAAAATAGGTAAAGAGAAAGAATACAGAGGAGTAATTGGGACAGAGAGTTTACAAGATATAACCTACAATAATGGAATAAGATTAATAGATTTTTCAGAAAGTAAGAACTTGATCATCAGCTCTACATACTTCCCGCACAAAAATATACATAAAAGAACATGGGCAGCACTGGATGGGGTAACCTTCAATCAAATAGATCATGTCCTCATAGAGAAGCGATTTGCGACGAATATCCTGGACGTAAGAACATTAAGAGGGGCCAACTGTGATAGTGATCATTACTTAGTACAGGTTAAATATAGATGTAAAATAAGTTGTCAAAGATCTAAGCAGTATGAGAAATGTAAGAAATTTAATATTGACAAGATTACGGAGAGTGATAAGAGAGAAGCATTTCAAAATAAAATTAAAGAAATTAATGACAATAGAGCAAATAAGCAAATAAAGAAGTAAAGGTAGAAGGGATATGGGTAGATTTTAAAACCGCAATAATTACAGAAGCCGAGAGGACTCTGGGATATCAAGAGAAATAGGATAATAGAGAATGGTTCGATGAGGAATGTAGGGAGAGTATAAACCTCAAGAATAAGAAATATATGGAAAGACCAACAAGAGCAAGAAATGAGGCATATAAAGAAGAAGGAAAGCTGACAAGATTTGCAGGAAAAAGAAACGGCCTTTCTAAATGAGCAGTTACTGCAAATGGAAGAAGACTTCAAAAATAACAAAACAAAAAATGCTTTTGGTCGAATCAAATATATGAAAGGTTTCAAACCAAAAACAGAATTTATCCGAGACAAAAAAAGGACTTCTAATAAACAATAAAACAGAGATTATGAATGCATGGAAAGAATATTTTGAACAACTATTAAATCAAAATCAGAATATGCAAGATAAGGAGGACAATGAAGAAGAAACTGCAGACGATGGAGAAGGGGAAGAGGGAGAGATAATAGAGCCTTCAACAAAGGAAGAAGTGATAGAAGCATTAAAGGAACAAAAACTAAATAAAGCACCAGGAAGTGATAACAGACCAGCAGAATTATTGAAGGCAGGAAGACAAGAAGGAATAATAGCACTCCTTCAGAATTATAAATAAAGTGTGGGAAGAAGAAAAGATACCAGAAGATTGAGGAAAGAGCATTATATGTCCCATATTTAAAAAAGGGGATAAATTAATATGTAGTGACTATAGAGGTATAGCATTACTACCAAAAGCATATTATATTTAAGCATCCTGTTGCACTCCATACGATAAATGATATAACCTCCGTCTCAAGTGCAAACAATATATTCTTGTGTCTTTGATCTTGCTCCCTACACTACATGTTTCGGCCTCAGACGGCCATCATCAGGTGTATAACACTTACGTCGCTGTCACACTGCACCCAGTTCAAAATTTAACATCTAAAACACTCTCCCTGTCATTATCAACTTCTACTTCGTTGATAGCTGTCCACCCGTAGATTACTTCACACACGTTAATTTTGAGTTTATTGTAATAGCACCATAATAAAATCTTTAGTTCTAAT
>NW_019727094.1:303942-335042 GCF_002891405.2 Cryptotermes secundus
ATTAGAACTAAAGATTTTATTATGGTGCTATTACAATAAACTCAAAATTAACGTGTGTGAAGTAATCTACGGGTGGACAGCTATCAACGAAGTAGAAGTTGATAATGACAGGGAGAGTGTTTTAGATGTTAAATTTTGAACTGGGTGCAGTGTGACAGCGACGTAAGTGTTATACACCTGATGATGGCCATCTGAGGCCGAAACATGTAGTGTAGGGAGCAAGATCAAAGACACAAGAATATATTGTTTGCACTTGAGACGGAGGTTATATCATTTACCAAAAGCATATAAAATTTTAACAAGGATACTATATATCTAGGTATATATCTGAAGCAATGATGTTTTGAAACAGTGTCTGACATTCAAACGGAATCACAAGCCGTACTCAACAGCATTAAGGAAAATGATTTTCATGGTGCTTTTGAAGTGTCGAAAAAACAGCGGGATTGCTGTATACATTCCCAACGAGACTATTTTGAAGGAGAAGGCAGCCACAATTTAATAAGTTAAGCCAGCATTTCTTTTTAAGCTAGTCCGGGAAATTACCGACACACCTCAGAATTTCATCCTCCAGTCAACCATAACTATTATTTCCTCTGGTCAAAAATACACTGGTTCAGGTCTGTTCCTAGATAACCTATTACATTTTTCATTACTATGCCTACACAGGTAATGTTTCGTGAACAAAGAGCTACCATACTTTACCTCTTTGTTCTCTTACTTTCACCTGCAGTTCTTTCATAGAAATTATCATGTAAAAAGTAAAGAAAAAAAAAGTAAAGCTATCCCTGTAAGAGGCCATGAAGGCCCATAGGGTTGTGAGACGTTGAGGGTCTCACATTATTTAGACAATCGGCTGAAAGATGGCGGTAAGGTTGTCAGCCTTACGTGCCGGACGCGCTTTACTCCCCAGGAAAAGTATTTACTTAATTCCTGGTACTCATTTGTGTTAGAGGCTGAGTGAACCGCAGGGCCATAGTGTGCCTGGAAGGATTAGGTCAATTGAAAAAATAAAAAATATTAGCGTTCATTTCAGGTCGCGAACTTACTGTTATTATTGTTATAATTTTATTATACAGGATATGCCTTATACTTTCACTAATTCACCTCCTTCTTTCTACAGAATTTTCAGATCACTTTTATTTATTTCTCACTGCAACATCTGCTTATTGTAATGTATCTTTTGCCTCTTTAATGACTCCAGTAAACTTCTGCAATATGTCATGCAGCGAATTTTCATTAGAGTAGCTATTTAGGTAGAGATCTCGTTTATGTTTACAAGATGTTCTCATCCGTTCAGTTAATCATTCATTATTTTCAGACACCTTAGTCTCCATTGTGGTTAGGAATCTTGCTTAAAAATTCTTAAGATGTTCAGAAATTTGGTAATTTTTTAATCTACATTATGACTGCTTAATGCTTCTTCCCAATTTACATTACTTAGATGTGTTATGTATTCTCAAACATTATTCATAAGACTTCTAATTATGGTGCTTTAAAATAAATTCTGTTTCATTTATAACTCCAAGCTTGGTATCACGATCAGATGAGCCATCCACTGCTGGTTTGATATAAATACAATCTCTCCTAGAGCTTCCTAAGAAAAGATTACCAATCACATTACTGGAGTAATTTTGAATTTTTCTGGGGAAATCAACTACTGATCTATGATTGGAAGACATTACTAGTGAGCTGAGAAATCCTTTGTGCTAAATTTCATTAATGTAATAATTGTCACCATAAAAAAAAAGTAAAGGTATTCCTGTAACAGGCCGTGGAGGTCATAGGGTTGTGAGATGTTGAGGTTCCCACATTTTCTAAACTATCGGATCACAGGTTGTTAGCCCTTCACGCAGGCCGCCCTTAACCCCCCGGTTGAGACACTACGCTACAAGTCAGAAGGTTGCCGGTTCAAGTCCCAATGAGGTCATTGAATTTTTGTCAATTGACCTAATCCTTCCAGCTGCACTATGGCCCTGGATCAACTCAGCCTCTAAAAAAATGAGTACCAGGAATTGTCACCATACATGACAAATTTGGGGTTGCGTTTACAAACACAGTTTATGTCTTCCAAATTGTTTGGGAGAAGTTCTAAATTAAATGCACATGTTCTGTATATAGACAGGACATGCATGAATACTATAGAACTGAGGTTCCAGTTGTACAGCATTTTGTGTCCCCTTCCTTACAGTAATGTTTTATGTCCGTGTGATAATTAGATTATGGATTCTTTTTGACAAAGGTATTAACATCTCCTTTTACCAGCTTCTGTCTATTTTACCTATCTGCTAGTGTAGAAATGTTTAGATCAACCTGTACAATCACTGGTGCTCTCCTAGTGACGTGGAGAGAAGCAGCAATGTCCTTAGCTCCACAAAAAAGTGTCTCTTCCACTGCAAAAAGAAACTGAAAGATGTGAGAAACATACCTCTTAGATAAGATCTAAAAGTGTGTGAAGATGGTACATTAATATGAATTGTATTGTATTGGAGAGGGTGGGTTTCCCCATGCACTTAGACCATCTGTTGGTCCATTGTGCTTCCCCTATGATATTCTACCAGTCTCTATTCCCTACCAGTACTGGTGCGTGCCATCAGACCCGACTCAGCCAGCAAGTTTGGCCTCTACTGGCTCAGCGGTATCTCAATGCTTCCCCCCATCTACCAGAGGCGTTAAGAGACTACTGTTGGGCGGGAAATGTCCTGAATTTGGCTCAGTGGTCCCCTTGGGACATGAGGTTCTTTTACGTGCCGTAAAACTACGACACGGGACCCACGGGTTAAAGTCCCTCCCGGAGGACTTGCTCCCTGAATTTTTCCGCCCTTAAAAATACCACGACCTCCACCGGGTTTGAACCCGCGTACCTTGATACATTAATATGAATATTATGTTTCTGGACATTATCCATCGTCCTGTTTTTTTATTTAAAACACTGTCATGATTTTATGTAAAAACATAATGTTTCACAGATTGGTTTCAGGTAAAACCTACTTAGTTGGGCCCAATCGATAGAGCTAGCCCCTATCTATGGACACCTGCTTAGCTCTTGCAAATGGTTTGTGCTGTGCTTGGCTTGTACATCCTATCTTGTGTTGGTGCAGATATCTCCAAGGATCTATAAAGGCTCAGTATGTGATGATAGAAGCCATAACTAACATCCTACATAACCACTGGTAACAAATTTTCCTGTGAGAAAGAGAACACTAATAATCAGTCACATTGCAACTTTAATGTTCTTATCACGTATGAAGAAATATTGCTACATTATCATTATATGAGAAGCTGCATAAAATGGATTCCCATTTGATTGCATTAAAATTGTATGACATCAAAACTCCACATCTGTGACATTATCTCCAAAGAAGTTTAACTGCATACACAATTTTAATACCTGTCAAGAACCAGCTCTTTTTTTATAAAAGAGCAAGTATGGCCTGTACCCATTCTTTTTATCTTCTGCCATCATCAATGGGGAAGTTTATGTTTCTCATCTGTCAGATGTCATAGACATACAGCCTGCAACATTCAGTAATGAAAAAGATCAACAGTTATTAAAAGTAGTGAAAATAGACATGATCATTATATCATCTTTAGTATTTTATGTTCATTATCATAAGCTAACAAGCTGTAGGAAGGTTATGTATAGAACATAAAAGAGTAGCATATGTGAACTCTGTAACTCTGAAACATTCATCAATGTATTCAGTACTTATTCAAATACACGTATATCTAAAACGTGACTATGAGATGGAAAACTCAGATCCAATTCCTGACATGGACAGAGAACTGTCTTTTTGTCACTCATTCTTCTGTATCATACCAAATCAAAGTTGCCCTTCACTTAGCAATGGGACATCATTCAACAAATATTTAACTGCTTAGAACACTGACGTCCTTGAATACAGTGTGCAAAGTAAACATGTCCTTGGTCGCTTTCATCAGTTTTGAATTGTGTGCTTATAACTGTGATGGCTGAAAGGTGTTCAGTACCAATTGGGTGAAGAAGATACTATTGTTGCTGATAATGCGTGCACAATCTCTCGTACTCTACATGATAAACACAGTAAAAGGTCACAAATTAGTGGAAGTATGATTGTAGATGATAGCAGATCATACTGTGACAAGTGATTATCAAGTTGATTACACCAATGCAAAGAAAAAAGAAAATTATATTAATGGTGTCTCTGAAAACGTTTTTATCTTCTACACCATGGCATTGGAACCTTAGTACTTAAGCTGGCATACATATTTCTTAATGTATCATACAAAAACTTTTTTATATTTTTTAAAATACTTTTAATATTTTTAACATTCCATAATATATTCAACACACTATAATTCTTCATATATGGTGTACATTTTATACTGTATCTTTTACTTTAATTGCAAACACCAAATTGAGGCAAAAATTTTATGTTAGTATATAATATGACACACTGCACTGGTATGGATCCATATCAGTACTTCAATAACTGTACATGTTCCTATATACTCGTATAACTGCCTGATCATGATCTTATACGACCGAAACATGTAGCAGGAATAAAGATCGAATTGTAAAACATTAAAACTGAGTATATTTATTGTGTTGACCATTAACCTAATTCCTATATACGAGTATGTATCTGACTCTGTTCAGAGAAGCATGGAGCATACATCAACACATGATCCATTTACTCAAAATACGGCTGACTAACTAACTAACTTCATGGAGTTGAGTCCTTCTTGAGCAGCCAACAGTTGTGCAGTTACTCAAAAACTTCCCAACATTTCATGGAAACCGAACGTTCATTACTGTGTTCACAAGAGCCCTCCGCTGGTCCCTATCCTGAGCCACATAAATCCAATCCATACCATCCCTTCCTATCTCTTTAAAATCCATTTCAACATTATCCACCTACCTACATCTTGGTCTTCCTAGTGGCCTCTTTCCTTCTGGCTTTCTAACCAAAATCCCATATGCAATTCTCTTCGCCCCCATACATGCTACATGCCCTGCCCATCTCACCCTGCTTGACGTGGTCATTCTAATTACACTTTGCGAAGGGTACAAGTTATGAACACTCTCACACTATGTTCCTCCCTTAATGTTGGAGACCAAGTTTCACACCCATACAGAACCACAGGCAAAATTATAGTTTTTGATATTCTAATTTTTATGCTTTTAGATAGGAGACGAGAAGACAAAAGGTTCTAGACTGAATGGTAGCAAGCATTACCTGAATTCAGTCTTCTCTTAATTTCCTCCTGAATCAAGTTTTGATTTGACATAGTCATTCAAAAAAATATCTGAACTGTGCCACATTTTCAAAACATCTGTTAGCTACATTCTATGTCATGAATCTGCCCTGCATTTTGGTGATGAGACAGTAACATACACTTTTCTCTGCATTTATTTCTACGCCACTCTCCATACTAGCATGAATTAAAGTTTCTTTGTTTGCCTCTATGGTATTTATGTTATTCCTGTGGATTCATATCATCAGCATAGACCAGCAGCTGATGTGTCTCATGCAATGTAAGTCCCATCTGGTTTTCCTGGACCTCCCTAATAGCATATTCTAAAGCAAAGTTGAAAACCAGTGGGGATAAATCATCTCCTTGTTTCTGGATAGAAAAATTAACAGACAAATGTTAATCTATACAGACTTTACATTTAATTTAAACCGAGATAAATTAGGCAGTCACTGAGATCATCAGCCTTTGCATTGGTGATGACAAACTCACACATTTATCAATAAAAGCTGTACCATGAACGAAATTACAGAAAAATGGAAATGCCAGTGGGACAGACAGGGAAGGACAACAGTGATGATCACTGTCACTTGATCCAACAACAGACACTATTATATTTCCAGAGACTATTAGTATGAGCCATTTTGAGCAGCACTGCGAGCTTGGAACTTCTGTGATAACTCAGCAGATACATGATTCCAGAAAACAGCTCCAAATTCAACCTCTTATGTAGTACACGGTTTAAAAATTCAGTGCTGAATAAGCCCAGTAAAACAGTTCAAATTAAATGAGGCAATAATATCATGGAGTTGAACAAAATGTAGAATTTACACAGCAGGGAAAATTATGAAATGTGATTTATTGATTACAATGTTGTGCATATCTAAAGTGGCTTTATCTGGACTAGGAAAATTTATATTGGACCTATAAATCTTTGAAGAAACTGTTCTCTTGGGTGCTGAGATTTAAGAACAGAATCATCACTTCCACAAGAATAACTGGAAACTAGTACAGACAAAGTCTGAAAATTTACTGGCTTAGAAAATGGACCAATATTTCATAAATGTTGAAATCATATGTGAACTCACAAGAATGCTCAGTAAAAGAAAACGTGTTTTGATGACATAATTTATGTGATGTTATATTTTAGCGTCCTGTTGCACTGATTCAAGTCCATGATTTATTTCACTGTCTTCTAGTGCATACACTTATCTACTACGTAATTTATGTGAACTTGAACATTAGCTATTTCAAAATTTTGAGAGCTTCT
This sequence comes from Cryptotermes secundus, assembly GCF_002891405.2. Lineage (NCBI taxonomy): Eukaryota > Metazoa > Arthropoda > Insecta > Blattodea > Kalotermitidae > Cryptotermes > Cryptotermes secundus. The sequence goes on from NW_019727094.1 coordinate 310,448, forward strand.
CTTTAATCCTTCTTGATAGCTCTGTCTTCTTGGAGTTAGGTACAATATTTATCTTTTTTGATAGAATGTGAGACACCAGGCTTTAAGCAGTTCTTCATTCTCTCAAACACCCAACACGTCATGTGCATCACATATTTTTGTTCACAAAGGTAGCGTTAAAAAGGTATGTCACATCTAGTTCTTCCTTACAGAACATTTTCCAATTCTGCTATATCTAAAATTTCAAGGCTTTCTGAGACTGCAAGGTATGTGAAATTTTGTGGCTAGAGTAAAGTACAACCGTATTTATTTCTTCAATTTTTCGTACTATAGTAATTTTTGGCCACTGAATCATTATACCATCAACATGTAGGTTATAAGACATGAAGCGCTTCTGGGCATGGATGAATTTCAGAGACTTGTGTGTAGAGCAATAGTGATTCATATCACTAAATTACTGGCTACAAGATTCGTCATATAAAATCCGGCGTAAAAGTAAGGTATATAAAATAGCATTTTAAATTTCTACCGACATTTCGGTGCAGGGTCTCAAGGTAGACAAACCACAACTTTCATACTTTTATCGTAACTAACTTTATGGAGGTGAGCCTTTCTTGAGAAGCCGCCAATTGTGCTACTACTCTACAACTTCCTAGCACTTTATGGAATCTGAAGGTTTATTACCATGTTCACAAGACCCTTCCATTGGTCCCTATCCTGAGCCAAATTTATCCAGTCCATACTATCCCATCCTATCCAAGTTCCATTTTGATATTGGCCACCCACCTACATCTTGGACTTCCTAGTGGTCACTTTCATTCACCAATATCCTACATGCTTTCCTCTTCTCTCCATTCGTACTACATCCCTGCCCATCTCATCCTTACTTGGTGATTCCAATTATATTTCGCGAAGAGTAAAAGTTATGAACCTCTTCATTATGCAGATTTCTCCAGTCTCCCGTCACTTCGTCTCTCTTCGGTCAAAATATTTCTTTAGCACCCTCAATACTTTCATCTAACAAATTAGTATAATCAAGGTTAAAAATGAAGAAAGCAGTCTTCTGGGATTTGGCACCGTGTATATGTGGTGTTAACCGACGTTTCGGAGGAACGTATCGCCCCCATCTTCAGGGTAGAAGAAAAAGTATAAGAAATCTGCAAGCGACCCTTACCCTGAAGATGGGGGCGATACGTTCCTCCGAAACGTCGGTTAACACCACATATACACGGTGCCAAATCCCAGAAGACTGCTTTCTTCATAGTCACCGCCGTGAAAGCCTCAAATCTTACAAGGTTAAAAATCTTATTTCGAAAATTTAGCCATTTATACTCCTCCATGACCACCCACGACACACTTCGTCGTTCGGGTATAACTTGAGAAGATAAAAATTCCCTTCTGTTTGCTGTTCGTACTCTGCATGGTTTCAGAATGCAACGATTATATCAATTAAGTCGAATTCAGTTTACTCTGAGTAGGCCTTGCTTTCAGCATACTTGATCGCACTCGATGAACGCGCTATCTGTAGCTCATGTATTGAGAAAACAGACAATGGCGACATGAATGTAGCGTGTGTTTGGAAACGAAAGTGGATAAATAAGTGTTGGAATTTGTTACTGTTTACAAAACAGAATTGGATTAGGTGTGACTTGTTAACAAATATATCACCATGTGTTGGATCCTTTATAAGTGTTAACATTGTCGAGTTATAGTTATTATTTACACTACATAAATCTCATTATTTCAGTGGTCCAGAACCGAAAAAGTTGACAAATGAAACCGACTCGGTCAGAGTATCGGGAATAAAATGTTGAAGTAAGTTCAGAGAGAGCACGGAATGAGTTCACCGTTATTCTATAATCATGCTGGAAAGCCGTTAAATTTCGATTATGTGCCTCCAAGGGTGTAATAAATTGTAAGGTTAGGTCAAAGCTTGCAGTATGTAGATGGTATGTTCATCAGCAGAAATCGTTTAAGAGTGCAGGACATTAATGTCATGAAATTTATGTAGCTTAACTGTTATGACCTTGGAACCTTTATTTCAGAAGAATTCCAGAGACTTTTGACTTGAGGATAAACAGAGGAGGTTAATGAATAACGAAGGGATGGTAAAGTGAAGGACATGAGCCATAACATTGCAGGGATGGCGCCCTTTGTCAGGTATGAATAGGTAAATCGTAAGTGAAATTATTTTCAGTTTCACAGTGAAATACAGTGTGGTTACTTAGCTAGACATATCTATGTTCAGTGTTTGAGCAGTGTGGGATTGAAGCATGTCAAGAGACACATCATGATGAAAGTGTTGTTTCTCATTACCTGCTATCTAGCAGGCTTGAAATGTAAACAAGAAATTCTCATGCCACTCTCATACTGAGTTACCATCAGATCATTATTATTTTTTCAATTTTATTATTGGTTGGTTGTACTTTCCATGCAGTATGCCAAGGGGGAGGAACCACATGTACTTCCAAAGTCCTGGAGGGGATACACAACACATGCAACGAGGCCCATGTTTCCATGATGAGAGGAATGAGAAGCATCTGGGAAACTCATGCGGGTAATAATAAAATGCCTGATAGTAATAACCTTATCCTATTATAGGAAGGTATTTAACCAAAGAACAAATAAGATCTGTTACTTTTATCTTTTAATCAAATTAATTGTTGTTGGATTAGTATGCCACTGGGAGGACTAGGGGATTTCAAACCCCCTGGAGGTGCAGTCCCTGAACCACCACCACCCCCTGCCAAGAAAAAGCGGCGTACCTCCAATGCAGCTACAGTGCCAGCTCAACCAACACCAGCATTGCAGGATCTTCTTCCACCACCACTTACAGGTAACCTTTAACTTTAACATGCTTATGAATGTACAGTTGCTTTCATTTATACACTTAAGGTAAGATTAAGGAGAAACTGTTAGCAGATTTTACTTCTCTGGAACATAGCTGTCTGTTCAGTTATAGCAATGGATATAGCCATAACAGGCTGTGGAGGCATATAGGGCTATGAGGCATCAAGGCTCTCACATTTTCTAGACACTCAACCAACAGTTGCGGTGAGGTTGTCAGCCTTACGCACCTGTCGGCCGCCCTTTACCCCCCAGGGACATTCCTGGTACTCATTTCTGTTAGAGGCTGAGTCGACCCCAGGGCCATAGTGCAGCTGGAAAGATTAGGTCAGTTTAAAAGTCTAATGAGCTCATTGAGGATCGAAACTGTGGCCTTTTGGCTTGTAGCATAGTGCTTCAATCAACTACGCTACCACATGCCCATAGCAGTGTATACAAACATGGGAAATGGCAGTCTTTATTTTTGACAGTTTTATATTATAGATCAGTAGTAGAAATAATACTGTTCATATAATATGTAGGAACTATACTACCATCAGCACAACAAATATTTGTTGTTCCTAGTTTTATATTACATATCAATAGTAGAAATAATACTGTTATATAATATATAGGAACTATACTACCATGAGCACAACAAATATTTGTTGTTCCTACATATTATATATTGTCTGAGACACAACAGGATGCAACCAATGAAAATAATACTGTCTAGTTTCATATATGACTGGTAAAATTCATGTTTAAGGTTTAGTTATTCCTGCGAAAAAGAAGTTCTATGATTTTGTAAAAACAGTTACTCTGGATATTNTGTTCGTATACTTGTTCGTATAGCAACAGGCGTGACCAGAGTGGTTTGAACGGCTGTTGTACTGCGATGTGGAAAGCAAATGGAAAAACTACCACATTATCACTTTTCCTGGATAGTCTCTTTCCAAAAACAGAAGATCGCATTAAGTGGAGAAACTGTTTTGGAAGAGGCTGTGGACCTGTCATCTGACAGATTACTGATGAATGAATGAATATATAGGAACTATACTACCATGAGCACAACAAATATTTGTTGTTCCTACATATTATATATTGTCTGAGACACAACAGGATGCAACCAATGAAAATAATACTGTCTAGTTTCATATATGACTGGTAAAATTCATGTTTAAGGTTTAGTTATTCCTGCGAAAAAGAAGTTCTATGATTTTGTAAAAACAGTTACTCTGGATATTAGTTTGAACATATCACCTTTCTGTCATTTGTGATATTTTTATGAGCTAGAATGTCTAGTGCTATATGGCGTGAAGAATGTTATTTTCACATTCTTCAACTATTAGCAAAACGTTTGTGGGAGGGGGGGGGTCTTTATTATAAGCCATGAGCTATAAATACAGAACACACTGTCCAGTGTGACATGTAAGTTTTTACTACATTAAAACTTATCTCCCTTACATGTTTCGGTCCTTACGGGCCATCTTCAGAGGGAACATCATTACAAACTAGAAACTACCATCACAATAGGTGTTTTGATTTAAAATACGTACACTTATATCCTGTAATTCACAGTACGCATAAAGTCGAACATTTCACAATCACAGCAGCTTCCTGGTGTTGTAAAGTTTTTAAAAGTTTCTAGATGTTATTTAAAAAACCTTTATTGTCAATATTTAAAATTTTTTAAACCACGTATGTTTGTGTCCGTACTCCTATCGTCCTTGTATGGTGCAGATTTTGTGCCGCCTGTCTGTCTTGAGGAGGTTCTTGATGTTGTCCAGGGTTTGTTCGTGGCTTGCTGTGTTGTTTTCACAGAGCTGTGTTTTTTAAATCAAAACACCTATTGTGATGGTAGTTTCCAGTTTGTAATGATGTTCCCTCTGAAGATGGCCCGTAAGGACCAAAACATGTAAGGGAGATAAGTTTTAACATAGTAAAAACTTACATGTCACACTGGACGGAGTGGTTTGTATTTATAATTGTTAGTGTGACGGACCAGAATGAAACAAATAAAAAAAAGCCATAAGCTCATTCGTAACAAGTTCAGTACAGGTGATAGTCGTTTGAAATATATGTTTATTTGGTATTATGAATTTAAAACCATTAAAAAAATCTGTGTGTGGTGTGGGAACATACACATATCGTTCTAAATGTTTTGTCTGTGTACAAACAGTCTGTTAATGTGTATCATAGAGAAGATGACATAGCAAAGAAGGGATCTACTGCTAGAGAACTCTGGTTATTATTTATCTTTCACTGATAGGACAGTGAGTTATCTAGACATCACTTCCATGAAGCAGACTCCTGGATTATGTCAACCCAAATTGACACGGGGAGCACCAGACACTTCCCCTTTGATTTGAACTTGCTTAGTGTCCCCACAGAGCATGACCCTAAGCATGTCTCGTACCCAGCCATTCTGCATGAAAGCTGTGCTTTACAGATCAAGTTGTATTGAATTCATTCAGTTCCTGCATTTTCCTTATATCAGACTTGTTATATGTGCTTATTACTGTGAAATGGATGTGAAAGATTATTTGAGGATGTCAGGTACTCTAATAGTCATTAGGTGGAAGTTTCTGCAAGAGTTTTATATTAAAATATCACTGTGATGCAAGGATTTCAGAGCCATGTATATGCAAACAGAACTTTTGACTTAGTACATTACAGTTATTGGCAGGGATAGAATTAGTAAGAATTTCTGCATTACATTTGTTAATGTAACTTATAATTTGCATCTGTATCATGACTAATAAATAATTTAAGGACAATTTCTTTATGATTTGGACTGAACTTTGCCTCAGTTTTAACTATATTATTACTATTGCAGGTAATAGTAAGTTGGTCTCTTGTCACTATGGCATTGCACCTTTTCAGTTCAGAATTTCTCTATTAGTTTATTTAGTGTTAGTCATAGAGGTTATAAGTGAGAAATAGTGGGATAATTTTTACTCATAAGAATAATGTGTGGGGAAGTTTTTGTAACCAGGGTTACTATACTGCGATATAACCCGGAAACGAAGAATCATCATAGTTGTTGGTAGAAGTCACTTCACTAACCGAGGCACAGGAAAGTGCATATGTCAGATTAAGAAAAAAGAGACAAAATGAATTTCATTTTCAAGGTATTGTTAATTTATAATTTGTTTCCGTAATCAGACTGTGAACCTATGCAACAATTCTTTGATGTTAGACTCAGGAAGGGAACTAGTCATTGTGCTCCAATTTGTAAGTAAGGGAGACGTAATGAAGTTTCACATGACCTGTACTTTGTAACTTTTCTCTTATTGATTTGCTTCTCAAAATTCAAGAACTGTTTCAAATTATGCCATTTAGATTGAGTGATGACATTAAATAGAATATAAGGGCAACACTTGAAGAGAGATTTTTTTTATACATCATGTGAAGGTGCCATGCACATTGGTACAGTAAGATTCGTTCCCTTGTGGTGCAAATCTTGTTGCTCTAGGATAAATCTGATTTTGGCAAGACTTCCTATGGGCATACATTCCTGTGCTGCAGGAAATTTATCTTCTATGCCAGCTGCTTTTACCACATGCAGTGCTTGATGGTCCAGTTGTCATATCATAGAGCATGAAAATATTCGCCGTACACACATTTAGAACAAAATGCAATGATTTTTTAGGAGTACCATGTGGCACTGTAGTATTCTTACAGTTGAAAACACAAATACACTCCCCCATATAGTACTAATTCACCACAGCTGTATGGCGGTGGTACCTGCATTTTCTCCTTGTTCCAACTCTTCTTCATTGTACCATCAGATCAGTATAATATGCAGAACTGAGTGAAACATCATATTTATCAACTAGTCACAGCAGTGTGTTATAATTTGACTCAATTCTGTGATTTGATTTTTTTTTTATGTGCTGGAAAATCTTATTATCCAAACTAGAGAGTTCTGCAAGCATAGACCTTCTGTTTTGAAAGTTACTTCGTTAGTTTCATTGATGTAAAAGGTTACAAAAATATATGAGGGGGGACCCAAAAATAACCGGAACCGACCTGTTGCGCGAGCATGCTTTGTAGTTACGAGTTGTGCTGCTAGGTGGTGTTAGCTGGGGGTCTCCCGTGACTGTTAGTGAGCTGGCGTCAGTCTGAGTTAAGTGGTTTGTCTGTGGTGCTCTGTTGTGTGCGTTCCTGTTTCAACCCTTTGGCGATTAGTGAGATGGCCGACCAGAAGGAACAAAGAGTGTGCGTGAAATTTTGCTTTCTGTTAGGGAAAACTGCAGCCGAGACTGTTGGGATGCTTCGGCAAGCCTTTAATGATGATGCTTTGGGGAAATCACAGGTCTACGAGTGGTTTTCCCATTTCAAATCTGGCAACATGTCAACAGAAGAAATGCCACGCCCCGGGCGTCCTTCAACAGGAAGAAATGAAGAAAACATTGCCAAAATCAAACGTGCAATTGATGAAGATCGTCGAAAGACCATTGACCAACTTTCTGAGGAAACGAACATCTCATGGAGCACGGTCCAGCGAATTTTAACCGAAGGTTTGCACATGAGACGGGTGTCTGCAAAATTTGTTCCTCGCTTGCTCGGAGATGACCAAAGAGAAAACCGCGTGAATGTTTGCCGCGACTTGAAGAGTGAAGTGCAGAACGATCCAGAATTTCTTAAAAGAATTGTGACTGGCGATGAGTCTTGGTGCTACGGGTACGATCCAGAATCAAAGCAATCATCAAGCCAGTGGAAAACTCCAACTTCACCACGACCGAAGAAAGCGCGTCAAGTGCGATCCAATGTGAAAACAATGTTGATTTGTTTTTTTGATGTGAATGGCATTGTCCACAAAGAGTTCGTTCCGCCAGGACAAACAGTGAACCAACATTTTTACCTGGATGTGTTACGAAGATTACGAGAGAGTGTGCGACGAAAACGGTCCGAAATGTGGAGAAATGGGAACTGGTTGCTTCACCACGACAATGCTCCAGCCCACACAGCTTTGACGGTCCGACAGTTTTTGACAAGCAACAACATGGTGATTGTGCCTCATCCACCTTACTCACCTGACCTGGCTCCGTCAGACTTTTTTTTGTTTCCACGGATGAAGAGAAGTCTGAAAGGAAAGCGATTCCGTGATGTGGATGAAGTCAAAGAAAACACGCTAAAGGCTTTGAACAGTATCCAGCCTCAAGAATTCCAGCACTGTTTTGAGCAGTGGCAAAAGCGTTGGGACAAGTGCATTAATGCACATGGACAATACTTTGAGGGGACTAATATACAGTTCAATAAAAATGCAAAAAAAAAAAATAACAAAAATAAATTCCGGTTATTTTTGGGTCCCCCTCGTATACATGATGGCATTTTCCTGCATAGTCACATTACACTTGCTCCCCCACAATAGATCTTTTTGTTTTCCTCTCTTCTTCTACAGATCAGGCATTTTGGTGCATAACTATAATAACTGTCCATTAGATTCTACTTTGCTGATTTTTCAAGCAGACTCATATATTATAACGATGAATTTTCTGAACATTATCCATCATCATGAACTTTTAGATCCCTGGAGTCTTGCATTGTTTCAGATGGAAACTCCTTTTGAAAACAGTCTTGGTTCCATACACTGCTTGATGATGAGACGGTGTTCTTTGAATTTGTTTTGACACCAAGAGCTGGCCCTTGTAGAGTATGCCAAGATTGTATTACAAGTGCACCCATGTTCATTGTTTTATCATAGCAGCACTGTTCAATCTTGAATCCTTCCAGTGTCATGGCTTATCTACTGATGGTGAAAATGCAAATGTCTCCCATAAAAGTAATGCTTTATCAATGCCTCCTTGAGTTTCTTCAACAGTGATGTCTTCCAAATTTGAATCAGAGGTGCCATTTTTTATTTTTTCAGTTGAAATAGTCTTTTCTTGATACACCTGACTGGAAAATTACAGGATAATTCTTGAAAATATTAAAATGGTGCTATTTCTTTCAAGTTAAAAGTACAGGTATGTAGGTAAGTCAATAAGTAAGTTACAAATGGATATAGAACTTAAACAAATAAGAGTACTGATTTGAAAATGCTTTTATTTCTCAACATAATCTCTCTGTACATTGAGGCACTTGTCCCATCATTTCACAAGCCCCTGAAAACCAGCAGCATAAAATTCTTTGGGCTGCTGTCGGAACAAGGCAGTGACTTCCCTTACTACAGCTTCATTGTTGGGAAAATGTTCAGCCAAAATATGATGTTTAAGAGGGCCGAACAAATGGAAGTCACTTGGAGCAAGGTCAGGGCTATATGGAGGTTGCTTGAGGACTTCCCACTTGAAATTTTGCAGCGTCTCCTTTGTCTTGTTGGCAGTATGGGGACGCACGTTGTCATGCAAGAGCAACATGCCTGGTTCCGACAGCAGCCCAAAGAATTTTATGCTGCTGGTTATCTTGGGCTTGTGAAATGAGGGGACAAGTGCCTCAGTGTACAGGGAGATTATGTTGAAAAATAAAAGCATTTTTCAAATCAGTACTCTTATTTGTTTAAGTTCTATATCCATTTGTAACTTACTTATTGACTTACCCTCGTACATTACAAGTTACATGTTTTTCTTTGAGCAGGAGGGACATTGTTAGTTATTTCCATGAGTAGTTTTCCTGTCATGCTCATTCCTCTTTGCTTCCTTCAGTACTCCATAATGCTCTCCACTTTTGAATTATCCCAGCTCCAACATCCTTACATGGTCATGCATGGAATCATGGCAGTAGCTGTTTTGCTCATCATTCCTCTGAGAGCAAAACCTGATAGAAAGTTAAAATGTCATGTTATTTGATAACATCACTGAAATGTTATTCTAATTCATTTCAAACAGGATATGGAGATACAATCGTTGCATCAAACCCTTTTGATGACACACCTCCTCAGCTTCCCTCCTCGATGGGAATGGGGCATGGGCATCATGTCCACATGAATCATCACCACCACCATCACCATCACATGGGTGGCCCTCCTATGGGTGGTATGAGTCCCATGAACAACATGGGTGGTCCTCCTATGTCCAGCATGGGGGGACCTCCTATGAATAGTATGGGAAGTCATCCCATGGGTGGTCCATCTATGAACAGTGGCCCAATGGGCGGTCCTCCAATGAACAGTGGTCCTCCTATGGGCAGCCCAATGAACAGTTGTCCGCCTATGGGAAGTCCGATGAACAGTGGACCTATGAGTGGCCCTATGAATTCAGGTGGTCCTATGGGCAGCCCTATGAATAGTATGGGTGGTCCCATGATGAACAGTGGTCCTATGGGAAGTCCAATGGGCCCCCTTGGGAGCCCAATGAACAACATGGGTGGTGGTCCTCCTATCAGCAGTGGTCATATGAATAATGGGCCAATGGGTGGCCCCATGAACAGTGGTCATCTGAGTGGTCCTATGGGTGGGCCACCAATGAACAGTATGGGAGGTTCCATGGGTGGTCCACCCATGAACAGTAGTCCTATGGGTGGCCCACCCATCAATAATGGTCCTATGGGTGGCCCATCAATGAATAATGGCCCAATGGGAGGCCCTTCAATGAACAATATGTGTGGACCCTCAATGGGGGGTCCACCAATGAACAGTGGTCACATGGGAGGGGGTATGAATATGGGACAAATGAATAATATGGGCACCATGAGTCCGATGAATCACCATCACCATTCACCTCACCAGCATCCGATGGGCAATATGGGCCCAATGAGCAGTATGGGAGGCAACATGACACCAGGAATGCATCACATGGGCATACATGGGCCTCCACATGGCCCGCCTCATGGTTTCCCTGGTCCAGGAATGGGACCCAAACCCATGCCAGTTTCTGCAGGCAAGGTAAAGAAAGTGGTATCTACATTTTTAAGAAGAATGGATGTAATGAGATATTGCATATCTAGACACTGACTAATGACGTTTCTTTTTTTAATCTCAGGTGTATCCACCAGACCAGCCCATGGTTTTCAACCCACAGAATCCCAATGCTCCTCCCATATACCCTTGTGGTACCTGCCATAAGGAAGTTCATGACAATGACCAGGCCATTCTCTGCGAGTCGGGATGTAATTTCTGGTTCCATCGGTAAGATTCATCAACTCTTAATGTTAGAAGAAAGTGTGATGAGTCTATTTGTCAGAACGCAAAATCTTAAAAGTTTTATTTACACGGCGGCATCTTTCAACGAGAACCAGAATGTATGAGTTAATTTTGAATAATCTGGATTGCTGTAATTCTACACACAAGTACTGGTCCAGCAGATGGTTGACTGCATGTGGCCCAAAAAGTTTACTGCTTTGAAATTCAGTATTTCAGGCATCTCTTCAATAAATTTGGCAAAAGTACTCTATAATATTAATAAAAATCACTACTTGTAATTTAAGTCTGTGCAGAGCCTCTCAGATACTTTTTCTAGCATAAATTTGTTATCATTTCAGTTTTGTGGCATTTGAAAAACTTGTTCTTTTTTTATTTTTTCAGAGTGTGCACTGGCTTGACCGAAGCAGCCTATCAATTGCTCACAGCAGAAGTGTATGCAGAGTGGGTGTGTGACAAGTGTTTATCTTCCAAAAACATACCGTTAGTGAAATTCAAGCCATAATAAACATTTACTCCTTATCCTCGCCCTCCCCACCTGTTCCACTCATGGACAAGATAAGTACTGATATACTGTCAAGTCAATCTCCTGCCTGCCGTGTTGCCAAGAGAGATTTGGCACCGAAGAATATGTGTGCAAGTGTTTATGTGTGCATACGTGTGTTTTTGCTGCTTGTATGTATGGGAATGAGAGATTCAAATAATTTACAAATGTGTGAAATATGTTTGTAATCTGTGCATACTTCCTTCTTGGAATTCTTACTTTATGAATCATATTTTTATCTTCTGTTCTTAATACTTAACCCACTGTACTTCTGACAAGAGTGTTGATTTTATTTTTAGGTATTAGGCAGCTAATCTTGTTTCATAAGTGACAACACAATCAATTTGGTGACTACATACTATATAATAATTGTGTTCATATTACTTATTAATTTACAAAATTGAGGCAATTGTTTGTGACTTGTCTTTTTGAGATATTATATCGTATTTTGAGATAATTTTTTGTACATACGATAAAAATATTGCGTGGTCGGGATTTTGTCATGTAAGTTTCTTTCTGTAAAATAATCTTGTATGAAAATACCTACACTGCATGATCACATGGTCACAAAGGAGCTTTCTTTTTAAAGTAACTTAATTTTTTTAAGTTCTGGAACTTCAGCATAATTAAGTGAAATTAAATTAAAGAGTTCTTGTAAAAATCTTCATACTTAACAAATCATCTTTTACTGAGTATGCTAACTACAAAAGGAAAAATGTGCATAGTTTATTTTTTATCATGTGAATAAATATATTAGCAATAAAATTTGTTATACATTATAATATTTGTTGATTTCATTTTGTTACTGAAATTTGTTTTTCACCTTGAAGTTCTGTTGCAGTAATAATAAGAAATAATGCCAGCATTTTAAAATGATGTACACAATAAATATGCCTACATTTATGCTGATAGTCTTGTTGCTGGGGGCAGTGATTATGTAAACATGTATGCAAAAAAAAGTGAAACTTTTTAAATATATTCAGCAGTGCATTACTACTGTGAACACAAGTTAATGAAAAATTTCACTTTGTAAACATGTGTTGGCTGTATTTTTCACAGGTGAAGGAAGAATATTTGCATAAATTGCTTTTAAATAGTAATTTTTATGGCTATAGATTTTTACCATAATTTTCATTAAAGTAGTAATCAAATATTTCTGAAATTGAAATTTCACCCTGCAAAATATATTCAAATTGAACAGCAACTATGTGAAATAGAAAATTTATACACGCTATAATTATAAGATTATTACAAATTCCATAAATTTCAACATTTTGTTTATCCAAATGGAAAGAGTTCACATGCTGGACAAATGAGACAGTAAAACCTAATGCAATGTACTGGCAATTATACTCAGTAAGTTTCACTTTTCTAATAATATTTTAAGATCAAGCCAACATAAAATTTCGTTCACACAAATATATTGCAAAAGTATTAAAAAGTCATCTGACATTGCTTATCAACTATCACAGGTTACCGGGATAGTAAAGCATAATTTATTAGTAAGTTACACAACCATTATATCGTAACTGCACCCAGGAGAGATTTGAAATATTAACAACTTATAATGGGTAATGCATCTATAACTTTAAATTACTTCAATATCATATGCTCTTAATTCATACTTTCAAAAGTTCCCATGGAAACCATAATGATAACAAAGTTTTATGCAAGATATTGCAGTCATTTTCACACACTTTGAATTAATGAAATTTTGCAACAGCAGTAGTGTATGAAACTGAATTATTCTGATTATGCAGAAAAAAAACAAGCAATAACACTATTTTATTACAATGTATTCCTAATTATTCATGCACGTTTTTCTGTTTTAACTGCATTACTTCTTGGATTAAGTGGATGTTTATAGAATTGTGCATTGTCATGTACAAACAGGTACCCAATGAACCAAACTTTTGTCTCTCATCCTTTACATTATGTTATTCCACTGTACTGTTTTATTTATATTTCATATTTTATGACTGGGCATTGGAAAAGTTACAGAAAGGCAGGTAAAAACCAAACCTTTGCCCACCACAATACTAAAATGCAACTGCCAAATTTATAATAATCAGTAAAGTCATAATTGTGATACTAGAATGGGTATTCATGAGTAATTTGTCATTTAATATGTCTGTAAGTTAAAGAGAGAGAGAATTTTAAAACTTAATTCCTTTTCGTCCATGATATGTATGCAGTGTCCATCTTTTAGTGCACTCAATTTCACTTGTTATTTCACAACATGTTTCGGCACTATAGTGCCATCATCAGGTGCTCAATTTACATTAATCTATTTCATTGCCTGCCATTATGTCATTGTAAAATTTAAAAAGTATTTAAAAATGTTCATCAATAAATAATCTTAAGTTTTTAGTATATAAATATTTATTATAATTGATGAACATTTTTAATACTTTTTAAATTTTACAATGACATAATGGCAAGCAATGAAATAGATTAGTGTAAATTGAGCACCTGATGATGGCACTGTAGTGCCGAAACATGTTGTGAAATAACAAGTGAAATTGAGTGCACTTAAAGACGGACACTGCATACATGTCATGGACGTAAATCAGTGCAACAGGACGCTAAAATACAACATTAATTCCTTTATTTTTTTTTTTTCATGTTCTTACAAGTTAGTCTCAATAATCAAGAGATACAGTCATCTGCTATTCTTCCAGTAATCTCTATATAAATCAGGTTCTCCCTAGTCCAGGTGGCTGTTTATTTGCCACCGTGTGGCATATGAGAGTAGACTGTATAATGTAACGCTAAGGAGAAATACTATTTTTTTTTCCTGAGATCTGAGGTTATCACATAGGTGGCTATAAAGAGCACTATCTTTTGGGATGTGACACAGTGTAGTCTGGTAGAAGTTCACCATTTTGGAGGAGTGTACTAACTCCATATTTAGGGTGAAACAGTTAGCCAGACAAGCAACAAGAAAGCAGCAATTGCCACTTGTTTCTTGCAGTATGTTCCTCCAAAATGTTCGTGAACTTCTACCAGATTATGTATTGTCATCCCACAACAGACTGCTTATCAGTTTTTTCTTTGAATATCAAAGCCATTCCTCTGTGACTGGATTCTGAATTTTTCCAGTTTATTATAAAGGTAAAAAAGGTAAAGTTGTCCCTGTGCTTAACTAATCAAGCACTATGCCATGAAGGCATATGGAGGAATGGATGTATAGATCCACATTTTTTTTTCTTGGCACTAGTTTGAGGTGAGTGGTCAGCTTTACCTCGCGCGGAAAGAGCCCCCAGTACCCACTGGATACGAGGCTGGGTGGACACCAGAGCTGGTCTGAACAATGGAGAAGAGAAAATTTTTCACCCTACTGGGACTCGGAACTCCAGCCCGTAGCCAGTCGCTTATACCAACTACACTATCCTGGCTCCCTGAATATTTATTATATGTTCTGAAAATGTTGTAGTTTCTTTATTTATCTTGTTTCACCACCACCACCATTATCTTCATTCAAACCACCTATACAGCAAGGCTGCCATATTTGTGTCATTATTAAATATCAGTGTATGATACCGCTTATAAACCAAGGTGTAAGATTCCATAATATGCTTAGTATAGCTACTTTTATTTCTTTCAGGAAGTAAAGGTCATACTAGTTTTATGAATTTGAACCCCCCCCCCCCCACANCTAGGCACAAAGTTTTTTTATTTTTTTGACTGAGTATGGCTTGTATATAAAATGAAAATATTGAGGGTCAACCCAAATAACTCACATACATAAAGTTTCAGCATGGATATACTGATTTTGAACAAATTTTTGTTGAAATATCAAGGTCTGTTTATTTTATGTAATTGTATTTTCTGGTGGCAGTGAGCTAGTGTTGCAAGCTACCAACACACATTATATTGCAAACTAGGTTTCTAGTGTTGGAAATGGAAACCTGTAAAATAGAAGACATTTCAGAAAAAGTGTACAACCCCACCACACATTTTCCAAAGTGGTAAGATATTATGTTTATTTAAGCTCCAGGATAAGGCAAGTGGTAGTGATTCAGGATTAAAATATGATGGTGTAAGTACTATTTTCCACAAATTTTAAACTAAGCTTCAACATCAAAAAGAAAATCAAGTAACCAAAGTGAATATTTCATTCACTCTACTCCTACAGGTCTATCTGCTTACAAAATTTCATACATTTTAGTTTTGTAATGTATGTCTGTGTCACACTTTTACTGTAGGAAAGTATCTTGAAAGATACTTCCATATTTGAACCAGACACTATGATGACCTTTAGAAGAAAAATAAATTAACAGACACTATTTCAATGCAACTTGCTACTTTTAGAGAAAAACAGTTTCAAAGTGAGCTCTTACAGACAGAAACACACATTAATTCACTGTTAAGATGAATAAGCATCTTTTGAAATGTAAAAATTACTTTTTTGTTCAGACATTTTATTTCTTTTGAAGATTTTAATACAAAATATATTAATTACTGGCACTTCTCAGTGAAGACATCCAACCATACAATTTTTTTTAATCTAGTCCCTTAAAAATTTTATAAAAGCATAACACAAACAGGGAAGATGGCTGCTCCCTGAACACATTGCGGAAGCACTTCATTCCTCCCACGTAGGAATGCAAGGAGGCTTTTTCAATGGAGAGGTGTTGACTTGACTTCCCTCTGCCAGTGGTTGCCACATGCATGTTGGTACCAACCCATAAGACCAAAATATGAAACTCCATTTCTGTGAAAACCTCGTATCTTTAAAACAAGTTCATAATATTCAACATTCTAACTATGCTCTAAAAAGAAACATAAATGTTTTATTTTCAGATGCTGGCAGAAATACTTGCATAATAATAATATTGCATAAATTGTATACTGGAACATACTGGAAGATTTGGGCCACTGTTACAAGTTTACTGTGTGAAATATATTTTTTTGGCTGTTTTTAAAAATTAAGTTATTAAATCATTTGTCAGAATCCCTTCCTTCTACTCTGAGCATTGAATATAAATATCAAAGAGAAACCTAGTTACAGCACATTTACTTTTAAAGAAACAAAACTTTTAAAAAGTTAAACAAATGACTAGAATGAAGAAAGTCGTCTTCTGGGATCTGGCGCCGTGTATTCTAGAATATTCATTAAAGAACAACTCAACATTTGTGGCATGGTATGATATGAAGTACACAAGTGTTTTGCAACAAACCAGTCCTGCTGCAAAAAGTGGTAAGTTAGGGTGGTTCAAACCTGAATTCAACTCTGGCTCTGGCTTTAAGAATTGTGCTGTAGTTTCCTTCTAACCACTTCTTGCAGTTTATACGTGTTTGTAATGGATCGTGCCACATGACTCTTGGTAAACCGAACATCTTTTTCTTTGCTGATCCCTTCCAGCCAGGTATCATGAGGAACATGTGGACGCTTAAATATTGGAGCATTGTTGCAAGTAATGCTCAAACCTGTTGAAAATATAATTTGTTATCTTGTAGTTTTCTTTTGTGCCACAATCATATGTAAAGGTAAGAACGTAAATTTTTTCTGAATGCCTGTGCATGTCATGAAGACATGTGAGGGAAATCAATCCCTCAAAGCCTTTAACTTTTTACTTATAAAATAGGGAAAATAAAGAAATAACTGAAGAAGAAACAGGGTCACTATGTCAATTTAGGTCACACTTCTTTTTCCACACTATTTTTCTTTTTCAACTCGCTTTCATGTAAGTGTCCCAAATGAACTGCATGCCATGTTCCTTCTCAAAGTTCATGTACATTGTAAGCAGTTACTTCCAAAGCGGGAAATCTGAAACATTACTTACGAGGATTTGGATTAATGACAAAATTGCTCCTGTTGATGTGATGTGGAAAATGAGGCTGAAACATTAATAATGCTCTGTCAGAGTTATCACATTTATATTCTTACCTTACACTGGGCTAACAGTTTTTAGAATTGCTACCTAACCTGCATCTGCTTTGTAAGTCTGACTGATTGCTACGTTGTTACTGTTATCAGCTTGTTGGGGGGAACACAGAAATGGGGTTCTGTAAGCCTTCTTTCTTTGTAAAACATATCAGAACTGTAAACTACGAGGGTAACTCAATAAGTAAGTTACAAATGGATATAGAACTTAAACAAATAAGAGTACTGATTTGAAAAATGCTTTTATTTCTCAACATAATCTCCCTGTACATTGAGGCACTTGTCCCATCATTTCACAAGCCCCTGAAAACCAGCAGCATAAAATTCTTTGGGCTGCTGTTGGAACCAGGTGGTGACTTCCCTTTCTACAGCTTCATCATCGGGAATATGTTCAGCTGAAAGATGATGTTTAAGAGGGCTGAAACAATGGAAGTCACATGACAGGTTAGGTTTTCACAAAGTCAATGCACGATGGTGTCACACAGGCTGACCCCACAACACAAAATGCAAAGAATGGGTCTGGCATTAGAGCACCTCAATCACTACCACGATGAAGGACACGATATGCTAGCCCAAACTGTCACAGGTGATGAGTCTTGCTCCAAGCGACTTCCATTTGTTTGGCCCTCTTAAACCTNATTACCAGCACTTTCTTACATAGCATAATGAAATACTACCACAGTCAATAAGTTCGTGGAATGGCCGCAAAGCATTGTATGGAAATTTACTGCCAATATGTTTCAGCAATGTTTTTGACAGCTATATCAACGTTGACACTTGCATAGCGGCCAACGGCAACGATTTTTAGGGCTGATGCGGATTTGCATAAGTGTATGTGAATACATTGTAATATGATGCAATAAAACCACATTCCATGAACTTAACGACTCTACCACGTACTATATATGTACAAACAAGAAAATTAATATTCATACTAACACATAATATGGGGGGCACATGGTAGCATAGTTGGTGGAGGCACTATGCTACAAGCCGAAGGTTGCAGGATCGAATCCCGATGAGGTGGATTTTTTCAATTCACCTAATCCTTCCAGTCATATTATGGCCCTGGGGTCGACTCAGCCTCTAACAGAAATGAGTACCAGGAATATTCCTGGTGGTAAAGGGCGGCCGACACATAAGGCTGACAACCTTACCACCATCTGTGACCCAATTGTCTAGAAAATGTGGTAGCCTCAACATCTCACAACCCTATGGCCTCCAAGGCCTGTTACAGGGACACCTTTTCCTTACTTTCTTACTTACTAACACATAATTTGAGGTACTACATATAACTTTTTGTCATGCAAGGGTTGAGCTTGTTAGCCCATTCCATCCTCAAAACATCAAGCAGATATATAACTGTTAGAAATATAAATGACTCATTTTAGTAATTAACTTCAATATCATGAGATTTTATTGCTGAGCATGGTAAAAGAATCTAATTACAAAAGTAAAATTTTTTGTCTATTTAAATTTTACTTTCTGCCTATTTTAATCTTATACATGAACAGCTATGTTTTGTTCAGTTTCTGCATTCAGGGATTATTAAATATAACAAATACCATATGCCACACATTACTGGATGCAATTATTGTAATGTAATTATATTATGTTATACCTTAGTAGCACTGGAAAACATGGATGGAAGTTTACTACTCTCTTCATCTATAGCATGTGAAGAGTTGTACATCTTTCTATACAGATTAAATTGTTTCTCTCTGTCCAGCCTTACACTGCCATTCTTCTTCATTGCATTAACAATCTGTTAACAAAAAATTTTCGTAATTGAGTGAACAGAACAGAGTCCTTAAGAGCTAAGCTGGTCAAGAAATTACTCAGATTTCATGGAATCCAGTTCTTCATTAAGTTTTGAAGAGCCTGGTAAGTTTGAAGCCACATGTAACATTTAAAAACATGCTGGTATTTTACAGCAAGGAGCTGAAATCCCAAACCCAAAGCTTAAGGACACAATTCTTAAAGGTACCTGGGGCAGATACTCTGCTCATTTTTGAGCAAATAACAGATAAACATCCTTCCAATAAGATTCTGCTACTGCAACAGCATCATGTATACATGAGGGAAGTATTTTGGGGCTGAGTAATAGAGTGATTGTGGCCAGCATGCTCCCCTGACCTTAGTCCATGTGATTTTTCTTTAAGTGAAATTATAAAGTTAAGCGTTTAAAGATCAAACACCCACACAACTGAAGAATAAAAGGAAGATATCCAAAGGGGAGTTTACTCTAACAACTTCCAAGCATGAATGTAATCTTTGTAATTTTTATTTGAAATATATTTAGCCTGAAGTTTTGTCAGTTCCTCAGAATGTGCAGAAAGTCATGCCCATGGACTCTACTACACAATTTCTTGATGAACATTGTGATAAAAAATATTCCTTAATAAAATTCTGACCTACACATAATTATCCCCCAAAACATGTGACCGGAGTTGAGTGCAATAGGCAACACAGTAACTGATACTTGTGCTTATGGACTCCATCACAATTCCTTGAACACAGAGACGAAAATGTCTCTTCAAAAAACTTCGACATAATTTTTGCAATTACAGGGGGCATATACCATGTTGCCACATCATATACATTGTGGCATGATGGCTGAAAGCTGGAACAGTGGAATAAAAGAGACAACCATTGTTATGCAAGGGCACAGTAAACACATTTATGCAGCAACAAATCAACAAGCAACAATGGATGAACTATTGGAAGCACTATTTTCTGTATTGTCTATGCCAAGGTTATATAGCAAGGACCAATGAGGCAAGTTAGTTAGTTAGTTAGTTAGTCAGTCAGTCAGTCAGTCAGTCAGTCAGTCAGTCAGTCAGTCATAGGTGAGAGTTAGCAGTTAGCAGTCAGCTGTCACTGAGCAGCCACAGTTGGTGGTTGGCCATGAGCACGGAAGCAGAAGAAACTCCACTGTTAGAAGCTGCTACCTAGCAATGGCTAGTGAAGACATAACAAACTGAGAAGACTTAGTGTGGGCTGTAGGGATTTGCAGGGTGTGTAAATTAGTAAGGGTGTCATACTTGTTTGTAATTATAAGTCATAAGCATTCAATAAATTTAACAATCAATCCAAACCTTGCGTCCAGTCACTAACACATGACAATATTATACATCACAGCAGGTTTAAGATAAGGTACCAAGGGGCCTTCATGGCTTCATGTTAAGACTAAGCCAGAACTTTTATTTTTAGCTTGCCTTATAATTGTTTTTGAATGTCAGAATTTGGACAAACAAGAGACATAGAAAACTCACCTAATATCTATATCTTAAATCATAAAATGAGATACTATTAAAATTACCCCATAAAAGGGCAGAAAAATTATAGAACTGATACAACTTTCACTCTGATAACATCATGCAGAAAAATTATAGTTCATGTAATGAAGTACTTTTAGATTCTCAAAATGTTGTTATGCAAATATTCCATAACCTTGGCAAAACTGATATTTTTATATGGTCACTAATTACGGGCTGGGTGATGTACTCAATTCGCAGATGGGAAAGGAAGTTCACTCTTTGCTGCTACATCCAGAGGGACTTAGAAGCTTATCCAACCTCCTCTTTAATGGGCACTGAGGGCTTTTCCTCCCAGGGACAAAGAAATCAGAACTTGAAGCTGACCACTTACATCTATAGATGTCTAGAAATCATGAAGACTCACTTCTACACCTCCTGTAGACCCTGATGGCACAATGCCTCATACTTAGCGTCAATGGCAACTTTGCCTTTTAACCGTCCTTCCTTGAGGCTTCTTGCCCACAAGTTAGTTGCCACGTTTTCTTACCGTCCGTCTTGTTCACCTTACGTTCGGCATCACTTTGACTGCCCTACCTGGTGCTGCCTCCGTTGAAGTTGTTGGGGCGTGGCTGGTTCCGGCTTGACCAGGCTCCACCGCTCCTTCCGGCTCCACCGCTTCCCCCTTCCGTTGCTGATTACGGGGGTTGGAATTTCAGGATAGAACCTGATGTTATGGGCGCCAGCAAACAGCTAGGTGCGGTTTGCGATTCATTATAAAGGAGGGAAGGCGTGAGTGGGTGGAAGCTGGCGATGGGTTTGACTAGCTCCTGGCAATGAGTCTCACCTCAGGTTGGCTAAGGGTCAGGCTCGGACAAGTGAGGGTGAAGCACTTCTAACCAACACAATGCACTGTACCACTGGTACACTATATTGTTTTCTTACAGTCACTCGGAGGTATAAATCCACACAATCAGGCCTAGTTTCGGCTTCCAAGCAGCCGGTGTTGCACTTGCTCAAATTATTTAACTTAACATGCAAGTATAATCACGGGGTTTGCCTCCGCCAAGTTCGAGAGTTTGTAGCAGACTCTTAATCTTAAACTGGACTCTCTGTCGAGCCAGAGGTCCTAACTGAATTGTATCCACCTCTTCTCTCCTCCTGCTAAATTCCCGGATAGGCTGATTCAGATAAGAGGAGTTGGCCTAATTTTGGTTCTGGCCAATGACCGATTGTTTTAGAAGTAGTTTCGGCCTGAAATCCCAAATGGCGAAATTGACAGCTATGCAACTTATGAGGGGTTGCTAATGATCTCCTGGCACTCCCACTTCTGACTTACGGCTGGTAGGGACTGTCACTTCTCGAATTCTCAAAGTGGCTTGCCGCTGTAAGTCAACTTCTCAATTTCTACAGAAACTCAGTGGGGTTCCTTGAAGTATCATTTCTGCCCTTTTCGAAAACAACACCAGATGCTTGGACGCAAGGACTAACAGATGTCATTGTCCGCGCAAGTTCGGTCTATCTGCTTGTTCTGACTGTGTCTTAACCTATGTTTCTTCGTAATTCTTATTGTCTACTTTATAAACAACTGAAATAAAAAGAGGGGGAGGGGAAGGATTTCAATGGTTTGGTTACAGCCTTTTACCTTAGGTCTTACTGCTGGCCTCATACATCTTGATATGATGTAAATGCTAAGGAAAAGACTGAGTTCTTTTACTTCCTGTGTATAATTCTCAGAAAGTGAATGTTTAATTTTTAGGATTTAATAAGCACGAAGAATGTGTTATATTTAGGTTGTGACATATTATGCCTTGTTTAGATACTGAATCACCTTACACTACTCATTGGTGCCTGCTATTGATATGTATATTTATATTCTTGCAGCATAACAGTCACATTACATAACTTTGTTTCTATTTACCTGTCCTGCAATGCCAAGCCTTTTCAACAGGAAGTCTCTCTCTGCCATTCTTATATTTCTTGTCCTTTCTTCACACTCTACAATCTGACCTGGTTCAAATGAATTAAGAAAAGACAGCTTTTTTTCTGCAACACGTTTCTGAAAAATAAGAAAAGGGCTCTGAATTTTTTTTTTTGCTGAACTGTATAATTTAAATGGCAAAATCAAAAGCAGAATAAAGTGCACACCATCATTCAATTTACTTTTCTATAGCATTTCCTGTCTAAACACCTATTTTTAAAATGAAAGACTTACTGTGTAGCCATCATTTTATACAGAATAATTCTTTAGGATACAGGCATACAAGACAATGAAGTTTTAGTTAAAATTAATGAATACTGTTGACAATAATTTCTGCCAGCACCCATATAGTCTAAACTTTCAAGCACAAAATGTTTTAGTGAATAATGTACAATTATCATGCCTTTTTTTTTGTGTGACCATTCTCACATTTAAACACAGAAAACTGGTTGTTAAGAGGAGCATTCAGGGTAAGTCTTTATCTCGAGATTAAGATTTTTTCCAACTAGAATAAGAAATCACTGTAAGTAAATAGAGAGCCTTGTGACTGAAACTTTTCATATTCCTTCATTCTCACGACACTGAAAGCGGTGACGAAAAATCTGTCCCCATAATTCACCATACTCTAATAGTAGATTCTTGAGGTTCAAATAACAATGCTAAAATGCCCAAGATACCACAAGCATTCTTGGGATACCTTTCAAGTAGACATAAAGCTGAACTGTAGACATATAAAACGCATTAACACCATAAAAATTAGAGGCATGCATAATCAACATAAGGCACCAATCAAAGAAAAAACATTGGCTGTAGAAATGATGTGGTGATGAATGTCCAGTCAGGTCTGAATGTGTTAAAATGGCTGACACCTCACCCGCACCCTGGAAATTGTGTGGCTGTCAATTAGAAGTATTCCTATTCGTCTGCATGACATGAAACTCTTCGCATACATTTCGAACTGGAATAAAACTTACTGGTAACATATATCTTTTCTTTATTGCTGGGGCAGTCTTGCTTTCTCTGCTCAATGGGGATTCAGGCTGCAGCTTGTCAACATTCTTGTTTTTCTGCCCAGCCTTACGATATCCTGCCTTTGCTTTCACCTTCAAAGAAAGACCAATATCATGATACAACATTAATTAGCCAGTGGTTTGGTAAGTGACTGTCAGTTTTACACTGACCTAGTTTCCTTACACATATTCAGTGAGAAAGAGAACACAACTTACTATACCATGAAGTAGAACATACAGAGGAAGGTCCTATACAAATTCAATACATTAAAAACAAGTTAATTTTATACTGAATAATTAAAAATTCTGAGTCTTCCAGAAAAGAAAAATGTGTTGATAGATGGTAACACAATCATTTCAATAACTGATGGGCTACAACATTACACAATTAATATTAAATGTTGTAAATTGTCACTCATATATTCATAAATAATGACAGGATATGAGCAGTTGTTTACTAATGCTTAACCCAAATTTGGTATTTTAATTTAGATAAATTTAACTACATTTTCCCTCGACTTTAAAACTAGTGCTGTTTATTACCACTGCTCCTGCAAGTATGACACACAGATGACAACAATATTTCGTAACAGAAATTTTCTAACCATCCACAGTACATCAAGGAAAATGGTGGAATATAAAAATGCATTTAGTTCAGAACGCACCTTCAAATTCATCATCATTTTCTGAACTTCTTGTCAATTAAGAATCATATACAAATACAAACCACGCTGTCCAATATGACCTATAAGTTTTTACTACATGAAACTTATCTCCCTTACATGTTTCAGTCCTTACGGACCATCTTCAGAGGGAAACATCATTACAAGTTGGAAACTACCATCACAAAATTGTTTGATTTAAATTACATATACTTACATGCTACAATGCACAGTACACATAGAGTAGAACATTTCACAATCACAGCAGCTTCCTGGTATTGTAAAGTTTTTAAAAGTTTCTAGTTATTATTTAAAAACCAGTGTTGTCAATAATTAAAATTTATAAACCATGTAGGTTAGTGT
>NW_019727094.1:335146-335684 GCF_002891405.2 Cryptotermes secundus
AAAAACATTACAATACCAGGAAGCTGCTGTGATTGTGAAATGTTCTACTCTATGTGTACTGTGCATTATAGGATATAAGTGTATGTAATTTAAATCAAACAATTTTGTGATGGTAGTTTACATACATACATACTACATAGATACATAATTTCACAAATTCATTGTCCAGAAACTGGACCAGATATTGAATTCGTCAGCAAAATGACATTGCAAAATGCAATCTAGTCTCAACAATTAAAATATTCAAGAATTATAAAATGAAAAATACAATAATAAAATAAAAAGCAGTCATATAACAAATCTAGGTAATACATAATCTTGGAAAGACAACAATAATGTATTATGCTTGCCTGTATGCCATGTATTCATTTACCGAATAAAATGCATTTTCTAACATGAAAATTGCAGTACTTAATTTTTTTATTAAATTATCCAAATATTGTTTCCACTTGAGATGACTGTCAAGGCACACATCCAAGAAATTAACACTTTCATCAGTATTAAGAACTTGATCGTTACATTCCACATGTAATGGATA
>NW_019727094.1:335907-349227 GCF_002891405.2 Cryptotermes secundus
GTTTAACTCATCATCAAAGGATTTAAATTAATTTAAACAACTTAAAGGTAGAGGTAGTGGGGCTTCCAATACAAAAAAAAAATGCATTACTGAATACCTACAATTTTAATCACATTTCATTAAAATATTTCAGAAAGTCCTGTAATAACTGCAGTATGTGAGGATGTGATTTTCATTATCCTTGTAATTCAGTTTTGTGCTGTAATCCTCAAAGTACTCAAAACAAACACCCCAGCCAACTTCATCCACTGCCACTTGTTTCCAAGGCCTCAATGATCTAAATTTTAACACAGCATCTTGTAATTTTATGAATCATTCTGTCTAATGGTTGGTCTCAGTTACTATATTCCCAAACATTTATTAATAGAAAACAGTTGAACAATTTCCAAAACATCATCTGTGTCCTTTTCTGTATCCTGTGGCCAAAATCCAATAGAGAAAACTTTCATCTGTCCCGTATAATGACATATCCTTCCATTCAAGATATATATGACTAACACAAGTCTTCAACTCGTCTTTCTCACCATCACTGTACACTAATGTATCAGCTGGTGCATATTATCCATAGAATTGTCACTGTCTGAAACGAATGAACGTTGTTCTGAATCAATTGTCTGAACTTTCAGCAATGTAGATTCTAAAGGGATGTGACACTCAGGATTACTGAGTTTCTGACTTTGTCCACTGTCTGGTATGCTAGAAAGCCCAAAATAACAGTGTTTTGGAAACTGGATCTGTTTTTATCCTCAGGTAAGGGGTGGGAGACACCTACTGTTGGATTGGTTTGAAAGATTTAAACTCAATAACTAATTAGTGGCTGAGTATTAGCTCTTTCTACTGAACCCCCTCACATGAGGTCAGAAACATCCAGTTTCCAAAACACTGTGTTATTTTGTGTTTTTTATATTATCAGATGATGGGCAAACTCCAAAAACCCAGTAATACTATGTCTGAGTCATGTGTTACTCTGATGGCACACCTAATCTCCTCCACCTACTAGCAGTTCCTATACCTTTCAGTTTCAGAAAAAAATACATAAATTATCTTGGTCTTCAAATAGCCTTACATTCAGTACATGGAAGGAAACAGTTGTACCGAAATGCTATTTATTCTTGGAATGAATAAAGAATATCAAGTCAAGCCTGTAACAAAGATCAGCCACTGTGAATATTTGTGATGACAAATCAAAACAGAATCTCTTCACATATACAGCATTACAAGATCCTGTAAACCTGTTTGCACTAGCAATATGAGAAAGTTCCACCACATTTCTAACATAACCTATATCTACTGTTCTTGGTGCATTCAGTTGCAGATATCTCTCAACCGGGTGAAGTATCAATCGTGCTAAAGCACCTGATGACAAGATAGGAAACCTGCGAAATAATGACAGAATTATAACTTTCCACCCATAGTTACTAATTATGAAAGTTATAAAATGTTCAGTTTTTACTCTCCAAACATATATAGACATTTCCTGATTATCTTAAAATTAATCATGCAAACAATATTCAAACTTAAGAGCATTACTGAGTATGTCTGATACCATCCAGGAGTTAAAAGATAATGTTTTCTGGGTCATTCAAATATATAGGCAGAACTGAAAATTTCATACAACATACAAATCTAATAAAGGAACCAAAAATTGTGGCTTAGACCAAAGATCGGTTAATACTGTGTTTGTGTAGAAAATATTTACATACTGAACTACAAGGTGATCTCCAGTGGGGAACAATTTTTCATTTAATCATATACAGCAGGGGTCTCCAAACTTTTCGAAACGTGGGCCACATTAGGTAATTCAGCACTTTCAACAGGCTGGATAAAATGAGAAATTAATAACTCTAGGTATATGAGTTTTATTGAAAGCACATAATTTCATAAACTAAATACAAAGCAAGTGAGAATAAATTCTCGTACATTAATGACAACAGACAGTAGCAGCAAATGCTCATATTTCCTTCACAAATTATAATAAAACAATTAATGTGAATGATGGAACTCTTTTTGCATTCTTAAAATCTGATTAAATTGAGGTTCAAATTTTGAAACGCTAATCACAAGTAGTGACTTTAAATGTTCATCGGATAAATTTGCCCTGTATTTCGACTTGATGTACTTCATCTGGGGAAAAGCTTGTTCACACAGATATGTAGTCCCAAAAATGGAGAAAAATTTACAAGCAAATTTCTTTAAATTTGGAAATTGCTCAGAGTTCAGAAATTTATAAAATTCGATAAAATTTCCTTCCTTGTATTTGTCTTTAATATGATAATTTTCCTGAAGTTNTTTTTATGCAACTGTGCAGAATATAGCATATGAACAAAGTTACAATTTTTCACTTGGCTTTCCAGAAGTATCAACTTTGCTCTGAGAAAAACTAGGCATAAGTTGCCTTTAATATGAAAATGGTAATAGGTACGACAGCGGTGGTGGTGATGATCTGTTACAATTACATTGCACCACTGCAAGAAGTCTTCTGCACAAGACGGCTAGTAACGAACTTCTTGCGCTGCCTACATTGCGACGAAGTGACACTGCCGAAGAAGTACGAAGAAATACCGTGCAGTATACGGTCCAGAATTAGTAAAATTGTGAATAATATTAATATTAACATAATATGGAATATCAATATATTTTAAACAATCTTAATTAATGAATTTGAAATCTAAGAACAAGTATTTTTTTTACCAGTACTCATTGCAAAATTAGTTCAAATGGCGCATTTCTGCACAATTCTTTCACGGGCCGGATAAAATCACATCGCGGGCCGGATGTGGCCCACGGGCCGTAGTTTGGAGACCCTTGATATATACAGCAACACTACATTTGCATCCTTTTTCACACAAAACACAAAATGTGAATAGATGAAGATATATATTTCCATTATGGCATGAATTCTATTGACGGTAATACAAAATATTGAATGAATACCTGTAACTCCTCTCTCTGCATACGGGCATACTCTTCTCTTGCTCTGGATGCAGCTGTATCCTGGAACAATGAACCCTGGTTCTGATGGAAGAACTGCTCATATTTATCATAACCAAGGCAAGGATAGACACAATGGTAGTTCCCCAAATGGGACTCTTCCCAGGCACTGTGACCTTTCCAATGATCTTGAGGACTTGATCCAGAACTTGCAGCAGCATTATTCCTTTGTTCACTATGGACATCAGATGGTTCATGCATTATTTAAGAATCCCATACATTTATTTATTTATGGTTTACTTAACAACAACCACAGTAGCTCAGACTATCTATCTATGGCTCTATAGCACTTTGTTGGTCCTTGGCTGCTTTTTCATTTTCTTAATCCTACACACATTTGGTATGACTCCTTGGATGGGGGATCAGCCCGTCACAAGGCTGCTACCTACACACAGAACAACACAAACACAGAATAGATGCACACTGACATCCATGTTTTCAGTGGGATTCGAACCCATGATCCTAGTAAGATTTGAGGTTTTCACGGCGGTGACTATGAAGAAAGCAGTCTTCTGGGATTTGGCACCGTGTATATGTGGTGTTAACCGACGTTTCGGAGGAATGTATCGCCTCCATCTTCNACAGCCATGGCCTAATTTGAGTCAGTATCATGGCATTTGCCTTGAGGAAATGAAAAGGGACAAGCTGAGCCCAGATATCCAGTTTCCATGCCAAGATCTGTACCCTGGACTCAACTACTGAATCTATATAATATATAAGCTTAGTAATAATGAACTTAAAATACTGTGTCACATAGACCTATTGCTAGGCAACACCAACAATACAGAAGCGGTGTTTTCTGTGGTCCATGTATGGACCGTTACTATGCAACGCAAGCTAAACACATTCTCAGATATGCTGTGATGTCACAGCAGGTTTGTGTGTTCTGTGCTGCAACTATATAAGGGAGACAGTTTGAAGGAACAACAGAGTCAAGAGAATGGGAAATCTGCCTGTGAAGATTTTGTGTATGATTAGAAGATATAGCCACAGTGAGACTGTTTTAATTCTGTTACCAGGGTATGACTAGTGAAGACTCAGAATCTTAGTGTGTAACGGTGAACTGTGAATTGTGCAAATCAGTGAGAATGCTGAATTGCTTATATCAGTTAATTGTATAAGGTGTTAATAAAGCTATTCATCAACTCAAACCCCATCTATAGTCACTAATACATGTAACAATACTGTGACATGTCAACACAGTGCCAGGTAACGGTTCGATAAGCATCCCACAATACATGCATGCAACAATAGAACAAAGGGGTTATGCAACCTGTTTCTAGGTAATGAATCGGTAAACACACTTCCACGTAAGCGGTGACATCACACAAACAGTGGGTAGTAAACAGGTAATGTGTTTTCTGTACGTTTATAGGGGACAACAAAGGCCAAGAAGGAATGATCGGTAAGTGTGTGTGTGTGTGTGTCTCTCTCTCTCGTCTCAATTCTGAGATAGTAAATTATGGTTGCGAGTCCCAAGGGACTCGGACCCGAGAAAGACTGCGCTGACAAGAGCCAGCAGCATACTTGTATACAAAAGACAGACCTGTCCTCTCGTCAGAGAAGGCGCCCCACAGGAACAAGACCGTAACTGTCAAACGATAATAATTAATATCTGGTCATGAGCCTGACTTACTGACTGACTGACCGTCAGTCGCAATGTAACTCTGACTCTGACTCTGACTTGCAGGTAGTCATAAGCTGGAGGAGTGAGCAGTAAGCTTGAGGAGTCAAGGAGAGTTTTTAGTTGACTTCTGAGGTTCCAGGGCGATTGAACAAGAAGTGGCAAGAAGATTTTATAGTGAATTGAAGCACTAGTTTCTGCCAGGAGATGAACAGTAAAGATGGAGAAGCCTAGGGCATGTGAAATGGTGAACTGTAAACTGTGTAAATCAGCGATAGCGCTGTAATAAATGTGATGAAGCGAACTTGTAACTGAATTGCTAATAAATCCTATCATATGATCTAGAACCAATTATTTTTGTCAGGCATACTCCCCTACGCGTGACAATGAAACGAGTAGCAAGGGAATGGAAGAATCATCACTATAGCTTGATTCACCACAGACTGAACTCTCAATGGCTAGACCTGAAATCTGAGTCAATTTGTTTGAAGTCTATTAGATTCAAAATGCATAACTGCTACAAGTGAGTAAAACATGTTTAAGCAAAAAAAA
This sequence comes from Cryptotermes secundus, assembly GCF_002891405.2. Taxonomy (NCBI): domain Eukaryota; kingdom Metazoa; phylum Arthropoda; class Insecta; order Blattodea; family Kalotermitidae; genus Cryptotermes; species Cryptotermes secundus. Next base: position 341,075 of record NW_019727094.1, read on the forward strand.
AACCATTAAGTGCAGTATTAAGATGGACTGTGAAGACAGAATGACTCTTTCAGTTGCAGCTGTCTAAATAATATGCAACAGACATTATATATATATTAAATATACATGTTATTTATTTAAAGAGTAAATAAAGCCCCATACAACTTCCAGTAAAACAGTTTACTTAATCTGACAATTGCATCACAGTTTTTTGATGCCCTAAGAGGTTATTATTATACCGTTTACAGTGGCAGCCTGTGACTGGCTGAACAGGGAGGGCTTAAACCCGTGATTTTCAACCAATGTGCCACGGCACGCTAGTATGACATGAAGGGTCAACAGGTGTGCTGCAGGAGTTCAGGGGAAGGTCAAAAAGAAGCAAGGAAAAAATTGCGGAATAAAAAAAATCGGTAATTTTTAGAAGTACTGTATATTTTTCATAAAAGGCCAATTAGAGTGAAAACACAACAGTTTAATAAAATTTATTATAGTAAAATTCCAAGTGTTTCCTGATACCAAAATAACTCTTCAATGTACTTTTACTACCACATTTTTCACCCTTGTGAAGCCACCATTGTCAGTCTTAGTCGGTTGCTGTTTGGATAGGGTGCATTGTGGTGAGAAACTGGCAAACCAAGGTATGGTTCCAAGTAAGCTGAAAAGACACTTTTACACAAAGCACTCAAATTTATGAGAAACCAGCTGAATGTTTTAAAAGGCTTATAGCTGATAAAACACCCACTATGGCCCTGGGGTCAACTCAACCTCTAACAGAAATGAGTACCAGGAATTAATTAAATAATTTTCCTGGGGAGTAAAGCACAGCTCGTGCGTAAGGCTGACAACCTCACCACAATCTTTGAGCTGATCGTCTAGATAATGTGGCACCCTAAATGTCTCACAACCCTATGGGCCTTCACAGCCTGGTACAGGGATAGCATTACTTCTACTTTTTTATAGTCAACAAAACATGCCAGACTAAACAGCGGACCAAAACCACAACTATTTCTGACAAAGCTCAAGAAACAAGCTATGTCATTGCTGAAATCATGGCAAAAAAGATGAAATCACATACAACTGCTGAGTCAGTAACTGTACCAACATGCTGTAAAACTGTAAATATTATGTTTGGAGAGGAATATGAAAAAGATATTTTAAAAATCCCCATGTCAGATAACATTATTAGTTAGTAATTACGTGGTGCGTTCAAATTCTAAGGTCTCCAATTTTTTTCTCGCACAATAATCATACAAAAAATTTGAAACTTCTCTCACTTTTCAACATAATCTCCCTGCAGCCATACACATTTTTCACAACGTCGACGCCATGATTCCATGGCTGCTGCAAACGCCTCTGCAGTAGTCTGTTTTGACCACTGGAAAATCGCTGATGCAATAGCGGCATGACTGGTGAATGTGCGACCACGGAGAGTGTCTTTCATCATTGAGAAAAGCCAAAAATCGCTAGGAGCCAGATCATGTGAGTAGGGAGCATGAAAAACCACTTCAAGGTTTTCACGAAGAAACTGCTGCATCGCGTACGCCCGATGCGCTGGTGCATTGTCCTGGTGAAAGAGCACACGTGCAGCCTTTTCTGGCCCTTTTTCTTGCAGTGCTGGAAGGAACTTGTTCCTCAAAATATCTTGGTAGGATGCACCTGTCACTGTAGTGCCCTTTGGAACGCCATGTGTAAGGATTATGCCATCGCTGTCCCAAAACTTGGCCACCATCATTTGTTCAGCACTGGCGCTTACCCGAAATTTTTTGGTGGCGGTGAGTCTGTGTGCTTCCATTGAGCTGACTGGCGCTTCATTTCAGGATTGAAAAACGGCATCCATGTCTCATCCATTGTCACAATTGATGAAAAGAAAGTCCCATTCATGCCTTCATCACGTGTCAACATTGCCTGGCAAATTGCCATGCACGCAGCCTTGTGGTCATCCGCCAGCATTCGTAGCACCCACCTGGAGGACACTTTCCGCATTCGCAGGTCTTCATGCAGGATTGTATGCACAGATCCCACGGAAATGCCAACTATGGAGGCGATGTTTTCCACACTCAATTGGCAATCCTCCAAAACAACTTTCTCAACTCGCTCGACCATGTTATCAGACTGGCTGGTGCGAGGCCGAGATTGTTTTCGTTCGTTGTCACATGATGTTCGGCCTTCTTTGAACTGTCACACCCACAAACGCACATTTTTCACATTCATGACACCATCACCACATGACTCACTCAACTGGTGATGAATTTCAATGGGTGTGGCACCACGCAAGTGGAGAAAACGAAAATTATTCACTGTTCTTGAAACGAAAACGTCGCCATTTTAGGTATCAAAAACACTCCTCACTCTCGCCGCTACCACTAGAGTTCTGTGTGCCATACAGTATTTTTAACTAAACTACACAGCTCACAATAACCGAACCCCGGCATTCCTCTAACGCACTCACTCATCAATCAACTACTCTTTACTCAGTAAACTCCACTAACTTACCCTGCTTATAACATCTCGGCACAGATCACACAGACAACACTGCTACTCTGTTGCAGTTTACATGTTGTTGCCTAGTAGTTAGTTAGTTATTGGAGAGGGTGGGTTTCCCCATGCACTGAGACCTGTCTTGGTCCACTGTGCTTCCCTCTATGATTTCTACCAGTCCATCTACCATCAGTCCCGCCCAGCCAGCGAGACCGGCTCTACTAGCTGAGAGGTATCTATAATGCTTCCCCCATCTATCAGAGGCGTTAGAGACTATTGTTTGGCGGGAAACGTCCTTGAAATTGGCTCAGTGACCTCCCTTGGAGATATGAGGTTCTTTTACATGCCGTAAAGCTACGACACGGGACCCACGGCTTAAAGTCCCTCCCAGAGGACTTGTTCTCTGAATTTTTCTGCCCTTAAAAATTCCACGACCTCCGCCAGGTATTTGAACCCGCGTACTACGAGTCATGAGGTGGGAACATTACCTCTAGACTACGGAGGCCACTTTTGTTGCCTAGTAACAGCTGTTGTCTAGATTTTTGTTTGACGGTCGTTGCCTAGCAGCAGGTCTACATGCCACAATATTAAAATATGAAAATAAAGTAGCTCACAAAGTAAAATAACGTTAATGGGCTGTATATCATTTCCACTGACATGAAAATACAGAACCCAATACACAAGTTACAATAAGAGATAATTAAATTTGGGTCACCTACTGTAAGTGGATGTCTGCAATTTACGGGACCTAGAAATCCAATGGGAACATTCACTCACATTTCCTTGTGATTAATGCCTTGCAGCAGTCTTTCACGGACTCTTCGTCGGTCCTCCTCTAATACTTTCCTTTTGTCAGACTGTTTAAGGTTCAGGATAATAAACGTATCTTTAAGAAGACTCTCTTTTACATCACAGTCAATCTGAGCATCTATATGGAAGCTTGGAGAATGATTTACCTGGAACAATCATTATAAATTCCCATGCTGTAATAATAAAACTGACTTCTGTGTACAATGAAGGGCAAAAGAGGTAGCCTATGGTCTACATCACTGATCCCTTTCAGGCCTGGCCATTTGAATAAAAATAATTCTAAGACTGTAATCTTTTTCACATATATTTTTTTCCCATTTTAACCTTCAGTACTTACAGCTACATAAATCCATTTTACAACACATCGCTGTCCAAAAAGTATCCGACTTTATTTTTTCCCGCTGTTAAGTAATGGCCAAAAGGGGTGGGGAAACTGAGCGTAGTGGTAGAAGGGACTTTCATGTGCATGCGTGAATTTTTGCTGACCCGCAACACCGCCGGATGCATCTGTGGCTGCCAGATAGCAAAGTGGTGTAACAAGTGTTTGTCACATTCTCATTTCGCTCAAGATGACAGAATGCTTGGAGCAGCGATACTGCATCAAGTATTGTCAGAAACTTGGAGATACCCAAGCGGAAACAATTTGCAAAATTCAGCAGGCTTTCGGTGATGATGCAATGGGGGTCACTCAAATTAAAGAGTGGTTCAACCACTTTAAAGATGGCTGTATGTCAGCGGACAGTGACCAGCGTTCCAGGAGACTGTCAATGAGCCAATATGCTGATGTCATTGAAAAAATGCGGACACTGATCATGGAGGACTGTCATTTGACCATCTGCAAAGTTGCTGATGAGGTTGGGATCAGCAGAGGTTCCGCAAACACAATTTTAACTGAGGATTTGGGCATGCGAAGAGTGGCGGCAAAATCTGTGCCCAAGCTGCTTTTGCCGGAGCAGCAACAACTCCATCTTGAGGTCATGCAGGACATGCTGGAGTGCGCCAACATAGATCCTGAGTTCCTGAAGACTGTGATCACTGGTGATGAGTCATGGGGGTACGGATATGACTCAGAATCCAAGGTCCAGGCATCACAATGGTAGCATCCAACATCTCAGAGGCCCCAAAAAGCACGACTGGTTCAGAGCAATGTGAAGGTGATACTGACTGTCTTTTTCGATTACTGGGGTGTTGTGCATCATGAGTACACATCACTAGGCCAAACTGTCAATAAGGAGTACTACCAAGAAGTCCTCTGCCATCTTCATGATGCAAGAGATCGGAGCTGTGGGACGCACGCAACTGGCAGCTGCATCATGACAATGCTCCAGCTTATTCATCGCACCTGATCCAGGGTTTCCTGGCCAAGCACGGCATTCTGCAGGTTTGCCAGGCTCCCTACTCTCCTGACATGGATCCTTGTGATTTCTGGCTGTTCCAAAGATTGAAGACACTGCTAAAAGGCTCCTGTTTTGACAGCCATGAGGACATCATGCAGAACGTGACGGCGCAGCTGCATGCCTTTCCAAAAGAAGCCCTCCAGAATTGCTTCCAGTGATGGAAGGACTCCTGGGCTAAGTGTGTGGAGTCACAGGGGACCTACATTGTATGGGATTACGTATTATAACCACCGAGATACAGACCTTTATTTTCCCAGCCCAAGGTCGGATACTTTTTGGACAGAGTAGTATGTCACTAACAACTTATATATAATATTCTACTCTTCAAAAGCCAGTCACTATCTTCTAGCTTAAATTTTCTGCTTATTGAAACAACTGAAACTGCAAAATTACAAGAATATCACATGCTACATAAAGGCATAAATCAAGACCATGGTTGTGAGATTTATGTGAGGACATATAAAAATTATTTCTGATGGAATCTATTACTGTCTACTTTATTGATCCACAAAAGTAAATTTTTTTTTCTGATAATCTTAATTGGACACCATAAGGGTTTAATCAGTAACAACATTTATCTCAAGTTCTTCATGCATGAAACATATTAATATTTCAAAACAAAAACAAAGAATCCATAAATTACATGACCGGATGAATTATGACAACAAAATATGTAGTACAGTACCTCTAATAGATATGGTTTAAGTCTGTAGTCTAATAAGATGTCAAATCCCAAGAGTTCAAAGCAGGCATATGTAAAGTCGTGTGCTGGGAAGCATGCATGATAGCTATGTTTTAGGACAGGATGAGCGGCAACTAATGTCTTTACAATTACATCATCGATGTTTGACCACATCTCTTGAACATCATAATTCTTCTTCAACAACCAGTTAGTGAGTGTTGATATTTTCCTGGTAAAAAGAAGTAAAAATAAATAAAGAAATAAACACATTTCAATTACATTATTCCATGTGTCTCCTATTTACTTGTGTAATATACAGTAAAACCTCACTAATTTGAAATTTGTGGGGTGCAAATAAATTGGATACATCAAGCCTCCTCTTAATGAGGTTTGCTCCTTGTATCAATGAAAGTACTGAAGATAGAACATGCTTTGAAACATCTCATTATGATGTTCATGTATTTTAATAAATAAATTGTGCATATACAAAAATAAACAAGGATATTAGGAAATATGTATAACAATGCATAGAAAGTAATGTGATACACAATACCATTATTGTGTTCCTATATTTTTGTTTCTGCTATCAAATGAAAAGTTTAAAAGTAGTCCAGACATGGGATACCTGAGAAATATATTAACATAAGACTTATTCTAAACCATGTGTCAGAGTAAATGAATACAATAAAGAAGGAAGCTTGCATTCATAAGTATATTTCAAGAAAGAATTCTCAGTTTTCAAAATGTGACCAGTTTTATAAATGGGTCAAAACAGTTATGATATCATATAATAGCACTTATCTGAATTAATTGTTTAAAACTGCTGAATTAAACTGATGAGAAAAAAAAGTCATATAACAAATCATACACAAACTTAAAATCTTTAATATCTTAATTTGTACTTCTTACACAAGGAAAAGACATTTAATTTTTACATTTTAACACTAAATGCTCTATTTACAAAACATCCATCACCTTTTAATAATGATACCCTTAAACTGATAGCAACCATTAATCCAATGTATGGATTTGAAAGTAATTAAGAAATCAGGTAATTTTCAATTATCCTTGGAATTTTATTTTCACTTGTCATTCAGTTCAGAGGTGGCAGAGAGATAGCCTTTCTGTACCATTCTGATGGTCCCAGATGTTGTTTAGTTCTCTTTGTTTCTCTTTGCTTCTATTCTATGATTTGAACATGATTTGATCTATGAACATGACAAACCTTAAGTCTCAGTGCAGACTGAAAAGGTCACCACACACAGCAGTAGGTCATTTAAATGCTTCCACACAGGGTTAATATGACAGGTTACCCATTACACAAAATTAAAATGACAATGCACAAATCAATTTATTTTCCAAACCTTCCTGATAATGGTATAGGTTTACTCAGTCTCCAGATATTGTCTATTGTCTAGTAAACCTTAAAAGAACAAGTTCTGTTAGTGGATGCTTCTGTCCTCTAGTGAAATGGTGGGGAAGCTCTTGCTGAGCTAGGTCCATTAGAAAAATTAACCTCAATCGCTGTAACTGAAATCTACTCTTTCTAATGCACTAAGTAGAGTAGATACCTCCACAATGTTTAAATAGAGGATGTAAAAAGATCCAGTCTTTCAAATGTCATGTTCTGTTCAGAATACTAGATGAATAAAGTCTACGAAACCCACTAATCATAACCCAATTTTTCTTCCACTTTTATGGATTTTACTGTGTTCCATCCCAAAAGCTGACAGTAAGTATTTACACTTATACATGAGCCTTTACATTCTCATTACTCAATTTGAATAAAGTGCTTAAAATGTTCATGAATCCAGCAGCAACATACCTTTTACTGCCAGCTTCATCATCCACAATGTAAGTGTGGCTGTGTTTGTTGACAGAATAATTAGTAAGGTGCATGAACACATTGCTAGTGTTGGTGACAGTTGGTTCTTGGTATCGGCTTGTGGCTAACCTTTTAGTAAATACAGAAACATAACAGAAAGACGTATATTTTTTCCAGAAATATTACATCATGACATAAATTGTGATATTTTATGCTGATTCATGAAACTCCTAAATAAATACACGACTAATACATGGTTACTGAAATGCACTGTCCCACGCCAGAAACCGCACTTTTTGGAAAACAATTTCCACATTCCTTCATTAATTTATACAGAATACGCATACATATGTTCATAATAACTGATATTTACTTATGCATAGCTCCAGTGATAAATTACAAAGTATGATGATAAATGGAACAGAATGAACAGAAAAGAGAACAGCAAAATTATTTCAGCTAGTCACAGCAGCCCATAATGGCTTCAGACAACTTAAGAAAAGAAAGGGCAAATGTATTCTTGGGGCAGTAGTGAGCATATGCATTTCATTTATGCATGACTTAGCTGTCTATTGTCTAGGTCTTAATGAGAATTAAATTCAGAAATGGCATTACTCCCGTAACACACACATCATATACTGGGTTTCAACAAATATCTGAAAGGAATCTAGAGATGTACAGGCTTAAATTATAGAATTCACATCATCTGTATTACAACATTCACCCTCTTAATCACAACCAGCATTTCTAACTACACTTAAACATACGAAGGGGGACCCAAAAATAACCGGAAACGACCTGTTGCGCGCGCATGCTTTGTAGTTACGAGTTGTGCTGCTAGGTGGTGTTAGCTGGGGGTCTCCCGTGACTGTTAGTGAGCTGGCGTCAGTCTGAGTTAAGTGGTTTGTCTGTGGTGCTCTGTTGTGTGCGTTCCTGTTTCAACCCTTTGGCGATTAGTGAGATGGCCGACCAGAAGGAACAA
>NW_019727094.1:349841-350646 GCF_002891405.2 Cryptotermes secundus
GCTTATATTCGAAATATTCGAAATCACACTTCATTTAAAAAAATTATATTCATAATTAGTAATACAGGGTGTAATACTCCTGAAATAATATTCGAAGAAAATTATTTTTTCTATAATTTCTGTCTGAAAATTGTGCTGCGGCCTATACACGCACGCGGCCTACACATGCGTAAATATGGTATTTCGTTCGTTGACAATTATTGCGTCTCCCTTCATCATACTTTACAGTATGCAGTATTTACATAATTAATACAAAATATGCATATACTCTGAATCCATGTGTAAATCTGTAACATATACAACAAATAACTTTAAAGTAAAACAGATCTTTACCTCACAAGTCCTTCATTGTAGACATAGATTCTCAAGGGATCACATGATGTTATTAAGACATAAAGTCTCAAGTCAAACTTGAAACCATCCACAAGAAATGGCTGAAAGAAATAAGAGATACCTACAATGACTGTAAATTTCAAATTTAAGAACCATAAACTTTTTATACACAGCACAAGCAACACAGCACACATATAAACTACACCAGTAAAAACAAGGTAAGAGTTATCTAAAAACTTTATTAATTTATACACCTAATACATATAAAAATACTTATATAACATAATCTAAAATTAATAATATATTTACAGAACAAATCACCAAGAGGGAAAGACGACAGTTCCACTACCAAGGAAGATAAAACACAATCCATGTTGGTTCATGAACAAATTTCTTAACTTAAAAATAAGTTTTTACACACATTCATAAGATAATTTTAACGTAAAGGAAGGCTGCTGTGGTGAAACAAATT